>NW_007378336.1:6520-46247 GCF_000475195.1 Diaphorina citri | reverse complement strand
TTTGTGGGAGTTTTTTTTTTTTTTTTTTTTTTTTTTTCCTAATAGAAGAAGAGTAGACTTTATTGATAAAACATTTGTGCATAAAAAAAAAGAAACATCTCCAGAAAACATCACACTAGGGAACCCCTGCTCCATCTTCCAAGTTCAAACTTCTGGCCTTGTACCGGGTCCCTCGCAGCCTCAGGGACACTGCCCGTTAATTAATATATTTATTTAGGTTAGATATTTATAGTACATACGGTTCGAATCCCGTCTTGGTCGAACCTTATCCTCAACAGCCAAGATTCGTTCTTGGAACGGCTGACTTTCTCCTATCCTTTCCTTCTTCTCTTCGATTTCTGGAAGATAAGATCTCCGCTCGATTCTCAGTAGTTACAGTTCCCTCTATCAAACTTCCGAGAGAGCCTTACCATTTGTCTTTCTGGTTATTTGCCAGTAGTTTCTCAAATCAGGTAGGTACTAATATTGGTAAGGACCAAAGGACTACCTTGAGGAGCTTGGTACCTTGAGTACCAAATTAGCGTCAGATAACAATGGTCGGATGTTTGGTGTTGACACTAGGAATCAACTCAAGTGTTTGTTTTCAGCCACGAGACCTCGCTTGTTTGGTAGAGTGTTTGCTTTGCACTTTACATCTTCAGTGTTTGCTTTGCATCTTCACTATTCAGAGTCGTCATGGTGCTTTGTATCTACAATCGAGGCACTTTGCTCTTGGATAGCTTCAATGTTTGCTCATCAAGTGATGCTTCAGAGTCTTCATGGTGCTTTGTATCTACAATCGAGGCACTTTGCTCTTGGATAGCTTCAATGTTTGCTCATCAAGTGATATTGTAAATGTTACAACAGAACACCCAAATAAGCACCATTCAATAGGATAAGGAAAGTCGTGTGATGTTCACACCAGATTTTTCTACAATGATAACTAACATTTTCCCTCGCCAGATAGTGAGGCTTGGGTAGACTGGCTAGAGCACTTTAAACAGGGAGGGTACCATCCTGAAATTTCCCTTACTAAAGAAATAGCATAGGTTGAAAAAAATTGTAGCCAAAACCAAACACGTACCTGATATACAGCAATATGGACACACATCATCTCTACGAGTATCATCCAAAAATCCGATGGTAATCTTCACTCAAAAATGTTTCGAGCTTTTTACCAACTCAATTTCAAATCAAAATAATATCAAGACGATTACCTCGTTTTCGGATTTAATGGCTTTTCTCGCTCAGACTTTTCAGACTTGGGTATAATAAAATTTCATACCTATAGGTAGGTATAATAATATTTATTTTCGTCTCCAATTCTGTGATTCCCAGGAATTCAGTTCTCACAGGAATTCGATCATTTATCACGGGATTTCTGTGATTCACGCCCTCCCAGTAGGGTCCTGTTGGAAAGTCGTGATGAAATTTGGAGCTCATGTTGTGATTATGATCGTAGTCTTTCTGTGTCCAAGCCGAGATTTATCTCCTTACTTCAAACCACAAAGCTCATACTTATTATTGAGGTATACATAATCTCATTCGATACATAAGTGTTGAAGAAAGCACTAGCCTACCTACAGTTGGAAGGAATTACCACAGTTTTCTGACCTGTGGAGGCTGTTGACACAGCAAACGTGATTTGTCAAACGTGATTTGCGAAGTGCAAAATTTCTTCTAGAACAGGGCCCAGGGCTCTATTGCATGGAGCGATTCTAATTTCACGGCTAGGAAAAACATAGACAGTACGTTAGGTACCTACAAGAAGTAGATCCAAATTGTTACCTCACACCTTCTCTCACTCCTTCAAAGTTATTGTTACAGTTCCCTCTATCAAACTTCCGAGAGAGCCTTACCATTTGTCTTTCTGGTTATTTGCCAGTAGTTTCTCAAATCAGGTAGGTAGGTACTAATATTGGTAAGGACCAAAGGACTACCTTGAGGAGCTTGGTACCTTGAGTACCAAATTAGCGTCAGATAACAATGGTCGGATGTTTGGTGTTGACACTAGGAATCAACTCAAGTGTTTGTTTTCAGCCACGAGACCTCGCTTGTTTGGTAGAGTGTTTGCTTTGCACTTTACATCTTCAGTGTTTGCTTTGCATCTTCACTATTCAGAGTCTTCATGGTGCTTTGTATCTACAATCGAGGCACTTTGCTCTTGGATAGCTTCAATGTTTGCTCATCAAGTGATGCTTTTTCTACAATGATAACTATAACATTTTCCCTCGCCAGATAGTGAGGCTTGGGTAGACTGGCTAGAGCACTTTAAACAAGGAGGGTACCATCCTGAAATTTCCCTTACTAAAGAAATAGCATAGGTTGAAAAAAATTGTAGCCAAAACCAAACACGTACCTGATATACAGCAATATGGACACACATCATCTCTACGAGTATCATCCAAAAATCCGATGGTAATCTTCACTCAAAAATGTTTCGAGCTTTTTACCAACTCAATTTCAAATCAAAATAATATCAAGACGATTACCTCGTTTTCGGATTTAATGGCTTTTCTCGCTCAGACTTTTCAGACTTGGGTATAATAAAATTTCATACCTATAGGTAGGTATAATAATATTTATTTTCGAAAATTTCAATGGGAGGGAGATGGATAATACGATCAGCTGAGTGGACCTCACACGTCGTCTCACAATGTGGAGACCGGAGACCTCCCAAGACGATGTTGTATGCCAGGGCCCCCGATATTATACTGATCGTTTAATTCACCTAATTATATAACAGAGAGGAGCGGGCCCGAGTTAGACCTAACCGAAGGCCCTGAGGTGATTGGCTTGGTGGCTACTGTGTTAAGGAGAACCATTGATATCTTCATCAAAAGATATCTCGAGGGATATGACCTGGTGTCCTGGTGAAGTCAAGGTTGTGACCTATTGAATCATCCTATCACACTTCCACATGATTTAGGATGAGCATGATGGCTTCATTAGGGGTTGCATAACCTTTATGTTTCATGGGTGACTGCGGGGACATTTCGGGTCTTTTCATAATAGAATTACCCAAATTATTCATGGAGTGGTTGAGATTTTTACTATGAAAACACAATAAGTTCACTCTGTTGGAAGAGGTTACGAGTGACATTTTGGATTTTCTTTTTCGTTTGGATCTTCTGTGCGGTCAATGTGCTCATTCCTTCTGTACCTGTACTCTTTGAACATCTGACTTCTGGATTTTGGTGCTGTGTGTTTCTCAGAGTTGTTAAATGAGTTTGAAGAAGTACATTTTATTTGTGCACCTCTCTGCTTCGTTAACCTTGGGTTTACGTCGAATTGGTGAAGATGTCAATACTCCCAATAATAAATACCCTGTTGCAGTTGAAATACTGGTGATGTGCCCTATGTAGGCTAAGTCCCGTAGTCATATCGGTTAAGCTACGTCGAATAGGGCGACTGACAGAATGGTCTCCGCACACAAAAGACCACTCTGAAGCTTAGGGACAAAAATCCCCAAAAGAGGGTCAATCTTATACGAATCTACAAACAGAATGAGACCAAGCAACTCCAGCTGCTACAAATTTATTTCCGACCACCAAGGCTCCACGCCAACCGTGGGTAATGGCCATCAGGTAGCCCAGAAGTAAACCTATCAACTGGTCTTGAGTCCTGACTGTTTGCTTTGACTTCTCTAGCCACATCAAAATCAAATAAACTATAATTTCCCTTGACTACACTTCTGATGGTATCCAGTGGAAGTGGTTCTCAACATTTTCAGCTCCAGGAACCATCAGAGTTATTGAAGGACTTGAATTTCTATCTGAAATCTCGAGACCAATGTTTTGTTACGAAAATATACTTGCATGAAACAAGTGATAGTTTTCAGTCACATAATTGCCCTTCGTCCTTCCGCCAATCCCTCCGTGAAGTCAAAGTCCTTTTACTGAAGCGACCACTTTTCCAAAATCATGTGCTCCAGTTTGGTCACAAACATCCTTGCGTCGCGTCGTCTGTTCCTATATTTGGTGAATATTTTGAGCCTTAGGGCGGCCATTCACTATCCTGATATGTCGCCTGAGATGATATTATTGCTGCCATACACTATCAGGTAGACCTGACAGGTGCACCTGTTCAGGCGCACCTCTCAAGTCTACCTGATAGTGAATGGCCGGCCTTAGTTCAAGCCGTTCTAGAAATCATTAGCCCAAAACCCCTAAACCTTCTATCAGGAAATGACAAGAAACAATCACTTATTGAACCCCAATGCATCGCTGGTTTGAGAAGCCCTATCCTCTGCTTCCATGCCGAGTGCTTAGGTAATTTAGACATTAGAAGTTGAGAGTTGAGAGACTACAGAGAAAGAAATACATCTCAATTAGCCCGGAAGGAAGCCGTCGGTCATTATGACTTGCGGCTTTGGTTCGAGACTCGACTGTGACGGATTCTTTGTCAGAAGGTTTTGATCATGAGTTTGATTCGAGAGACCACCTGCATTGATGACACCTCACCACGTGGTAGCTGTAATTTCTGTGCGTCTTTATTCTGACGGGAAGGGACGTTACGGAAACGCCATTGTTTGACCTTTCAAGGCTTGTCATTCCATCACAAGCGCAATGTGTTTTGAGTTGAATCCTCCTCGTCTAAATTCGTATAAGACCCATCCCTTGGGGCGGACCTCGTCTAAAGGTGTGTCCAAAGATAGTCGATCGACCGACGGCGACAGCGGTCGACTATTTGTGGACACACCTTGAAACTTTAAAAAAAATAGCAAAAGTTTGTGTCGAATAAGGCTTCGATAGCTTTTTGTAAAGGTTTTTCTTCTGTAATATTAGAGCTTTTGTGAGGTGAAAAGATCTTTCTGGAATAAGGGCCTGATGAGAGGGAGTCCTCAAGGCCAGAGTAGTAGAGAACCCTTTAGGTCAAACAATCCTACAGTGCTCATGTTCCCTTCAAGAGATTGTTGTTAGCATTATTACATATTATTTCGATCAAGCTTATATGGAAGGTCATTAGGTAGGCAGATAATAGCTGTGGTAAGATACTTAGTATTCTAGTAATTATGGAGATACCTCCCAAAGTTCAGAATTCTAGAACCAATAAGAGGCGTCCAATTTTCAGGCGGAATCGGTCTGTAGGATTGGTGTTCCATGTTCTGTAGAAATTGGTCTGTAGGATTGGAGTTCCGTGTTCTGTAGGAATTGTTCTGTAGGATTGGTGTTCCATGTTCTGTAGGAATTGGTCTGTAGGACTGGAGTTCCGTGTTCTGTAGGATTGGTGTTCCATATTCTGTAGGATACAATGTCTGGTATCTGCTATGCTAGAGTCTGCTAGAATATAATGGTATAATGATAAGGTACCTAGATACTCTAATATGGGGAGTTAGCCGCCTTAACTATCAAGATTCAAGATCATTGGTGTGGTGATGTCATAGTCCTGAAATGGTTATGCAAGGCTTTCAAAGGTTGTCTTCTAAAATATGTACCTATCACGTAATAACTTTCGTGAAGAACAAAGTGAGATTGCTGAATCCGGTACTAAGACTGGTTTCCCCCAAAAGATGGATCAAGCTTATACGAATCTACGAACAGTGGTACAATGCCAACTACTACCAAACAATTTGTCCTCCTACAAGCTTTGTTATCCTGTTTTTTTGTAGACCTTGCCGTCGATTTTCAGGTTCAGTCTCGACCCGGTTTTGCTTCAGTACCATCGGACATAGCATAATAACTATGTATTACTATTAGATATTGTTCTGGATTTGGACCATTACTGTGTACTTTGGACCATGAACCATGATGGTGGCATAGCCCGCCCTCCTGAAAGATTATCTTTGTTCGGTCTCGATTTTATTGCTTTTTAAATAGAACATTTCTATTTTAATGCTAGTTATCTAGGACGAATGAATGGCTGTGGGTGGTAGGTGCTATCACAATTGAATACGAATAGTTTATGAGCTCGGGTCTTTGAGTTCATCCGTTGACAATAAACCACATTCCACATTATTGGCTTTCTGAACTACAGAGGTGTTCTTTTGATTTTGATCAGAAGCTGTAGTTTCAGAAACAACCAAATAGTCTCCCCAGATGAATTCCCGAATATCTATTCATATCACTTTAGTTAGGGAACTCCATATGTAACACAGATAGGTTTAGGTAGCAAAGGGTACGTCCACGTCCGTCCAATGTAATAAATAAAAAAATGAAAAAAAATAATCCATATTTCGAATTACGAGATTTCTGTAGCCTTTTGAGGACAATCGAGGAGCTGATGAAATACGAGAAAAAAGGTAATTATGACCTTAGCAGTTTAAGGACTGCCTCTACTATGCTAAACAAATCCTTTCGAGTCTGATATCGTCCCTTGCAACGAAGATTTTTTCCTCTATTTCAAGAGACAGGTTCACCAGTTGTTCAAAATCAGCCTCCAGCCTCATGTACGATTCTAACATTTGGGCCCGAACCTTGAACGGAACTGAAAATTTGATCTTCCAAGCTAAGTCCACACGAGATAGTAAGTTGTAGGTCAGCCTGTTATAAGTACCTGCAGCTACACCCACTCAGTAGGGGTGAAAACAAAAAGGAATGGTATTAATTGAAAGAAAGGAAATGGGGTTAAATTTTGAAAAATGTAAATCTCTTGTACCTCTACCTCTGATCATGATCAATACTGTCACTAACATTATAAATCTGACTTGAAGAAATAAGGAATGTCAGTTGTCACATGTTCAGTACGATTGGTTTAAACCTGACGTTTAAATCCATGTGGACACGGCCCGAGCTATCTAATTTCCAACACGACATTCGATACGTGTGTTCATTCTGGACTTAATGTCTGTCAAATGAGGTGGAAACCATGGAAGCTTTGACATCTCCACTAATTCAACACAAGTAACAAACCAACACACCACGAGAAACACAAGAGTTTCATGTGTTATCTAGCCATCGTTCAGGAGTAGGTCTTCCTGTTTATCCTGAACTTCCGATTCTAATACAAACCCTTCCTCTGAGAGTACACTTCACTTCCTACAACCCTCTTCACTCTTTGGTCTTTTTGTACTTTTCATGTCTTTTATTTCCTCAATTCCTTCCGATAAATCTTTTTATTTCCTCCATCATATTTTTCAAGTGGCTAAGGATGAAGAATATGAGGATGTTTCTCACCTATCGCGAAATCTTTTGCTGATTTCGTGAGAACGGAAAATCTGTGTGTGGAGGTTCGTTCAGTTGAGATCGTTTGATGTTCGTAGCAGTTCGTGATTTTTGACGATTTCCTTTGACATGCAAGTTTTGTGATGTGCTTCTAGCTGTGGTTTGGTGGGAACTGTTTTCGAGTGTGGTATACGGAATCTAATGAAGCTATCGAGATGGGTTGTTAAGTTATTATTTAAGGAGGGGTGTCGAATTTCTAAATAAGGAAGCTTTTTCGTGGCTCATTAGGCAATTTTTGGTGATTTTATTCATACAGATTTTTTGTGGGTAGTCGATCTTTTCGGGTTTTTCAGCCCTTGGCTTCTTCACCAAAATCTCTATTATAATCATGGGTCAAACATCTTTTTTAACGATTTTAATTTTAACAGATAATATTATTATGTTCCATGTAACAGCCTGAGTAGGTTAAAAGGATTAGACTCGCAGGGCAAAGGACTTGTGGGTTCGAGCCCCAACGATGAAAAATTAGTAGGTTGGTATTTTTTGAAGTGATCAAACCCTGACATTTTGTGTTACCTACCATAGTTATCCTACATAGGGCACATCACCAGTATTTCAACTGCAACAGGGTATTTATTATTGGGAGTATTGACATCTTCACCAATTCGACGTAAACCCAAGGTTAACGAAGCAGAGAGGTGCACAAATAAAATGTACTTCTTCAAACTCATTTAACAACTCTGAGCTCTAAGAAACAGACAGCACCAAAATCCAGAAGTCAGATGTTAAGCCTACATAGGGCACATCACCAGTATTTCAACTGCAACAGGGTATTTATTATTGGGAGTATTGACATCTTCACCAATTCGACGTAAACCAAAGGTTAACGAAGCAGAGAGGTGCACAAATAAAATGTACTTCTTCAAACTCATTTAACAACTCTGAGAAACACACAGCACCAAAATCCAGAAGTCAGATGTTCAAAGAGTACAGGTACAGAAGGAATGAGCACATTGACCGCACAGAAGATCCAAACGAAAAAGAAAATCCAAAATGTCACTCGTAACCTCTTCCAACAGAGTGAACTTATTGTGTTTTCATAGTAAAAATCTCAACCACTCCATGAATAATTTGGGTAATTCTATTATGAAAAGACCCGAAATGTCCCCGCAGTCACCCATGAAACATAAAGGTTATGCAACCCCTAATGAAGCCATCATGCTCATCCTAAATCATGTGGAAGTGTGATAGGATGATTCAATAGGTCACAACCTTGACTTCACCAGGACACCAGGTCATATCCCTCGAGATATCTTTTGATGAAGATATCAATGGTTCTCCTTAACACAGTAGCCACCAAGCCAATCACCTCAGGGCCTTCGGTTAGGTCTAACTCGGGCCCGCTCCTCTCTGTTATATAATTAGGTGAATTAAACGATCAGTATAATATCGGGGGCCCTGGCATACAACATCGTCTTGGGAGGTCTCCGGTCTCCACATTGTGAGACGACGTGTGAGGTCCACTCAGCTGATCGTATTATCCATCTCCCTCCCATTGAAATCCAGGTCTCCTGTTTCTCCTAAAATATCCCCCAGAATCCTGATGACATAAGTCACTGACACCGGATATTCAAATCACACACATGAAATTAATAATATAAGAACGAGTGTTTGTCTCTCAGAAGAATGTTAGATTTGTGAGATGTGTCTATGATTACGAGTCGTATAAATTTTGTAATTATAAATCTTGTAATTAAAACAACATTCAACTTGGGACGAGTACAACATAGGAACTGGTATAATAATAGTATGTGGTGCCCAGCCAGCGCCACCACATGTTGTTCCGAATTGTACCTACCTTGTGGTGTGGTGAGTTTGAGTTCGACAGTTCGAGTCTAACTTTTCCAAAGTAATTTTTTCAATTATTTCACATCAGACTCCATCCAGCTTAGGCGGGGCTGCACGAACAACCAGCTGCACGATTGTCCAAATGGTCACCCATCCAAATACTAATCACGCACAACGTTGCTTATCAGTGAACCACTGGTCTGTCTTCTGTAGGACATGAAACATGGATCTCCTCGAAAGAAAGAAAAAAATCTGGTCGTTCACGATCCCTGTTTTATATTTGAATCAAATACCTCAGACCTCATATTAGATAGAAGAATATCAGAATGTTTTCCTAATACTCAGACGACTTATTGGTATACTGCCACAAAAATTTGAAGAAGCTCCCAATTATTGTACCTAGATTTTCCAAGTTTCAAGTTTAGGAGCCTATACTTTCGGGTAACATAATATGTACCTATTAAAACCTCAAAACTTAGACGTCCAAGTAAAGAAGACATTAAGTACAAAATCTTTCTCGACTTAACTTTTTTGTGGGTTTCCTTGAAAAATAAATTTAAGCCGAACTCTAATAGCGCGGTTCAGTTTTAATGTTGGTACTTTTTTATCCTTTCCATCAACCTATTTCTCATTTACTCTAAGCATGTTTGGGCCACCCAAATATCTTGGAGATCTCATGCCTAGACTCTCCTCTATATTGAAAAGATATGTATCTTCTTTGTAAATGGAAAAAGAAGGTAATAACACGCTCAAAAATATTATTCAAGGTGTATAGATTTCTATATTTTTCATTCCTTGATCCTGATAAATTATTCCAATACGGTCTATAAAAAGTGAGTCAGGTTTTTTTTTTATTCAGAATCAATCCTTTTATGAGTGTTTTTTTAAGTGAGATGTCCAAAGTGGAAAAGGTAGGCAGGTATAAATTTATCAATGTAATTTACTAGAACCTAATTTATGTCACTTTTATCAGACCAATTCAAGTTAGACTAAAGATTGAGATATAAAGAATGTGATGTCTTTATCAGTATACCAATAAGTCGTCTCAGTATTAGGAAAACATTCTGATATTCTTCTATCTAATATGAGGTCTGAGGTATTTGATTCAAATATAAAATAGGGATCGTGAACGACCAGATTTTTTTTCTTTCTTTCGAGGAGATCCATGTTTCATGTCCTACAGAAAACAGACCAGTGGTTCACTGATAAGCAACGTTGTGCGTGATTAGTATCTGGATGGGTGACCATTTGGACAATCGTGCAGCTGGTTGTTCCCAGCCCCGCCTAAACTGGATGATGTCTGATGTGAAATGATAGAAAAAATTACTTTGGAAAAGTTAGACTCGAACTGTCGAACTCAAACTCACCACAGCACGAGGTAGGTACAATTCGGAACAACATGTGGTGGCGCTGGGCACCACATACTATTATTATACCAGTTCCTTCCTATGTTGTACTCGTCCCAAGTTGAATGTTGTTTTAATTACAAGATTTATAATTACAAAATGTATACGACTCGTAATCATAGACACATCTCACAAATCTTCTGAGAGACAAACACTCGTTCTTATATTATTTCATGTGTGTGATTTGAATATCCGGTGTCAGTGACTTATGTCATCAGGATTCTGGGGGATATTTTAGGAGAAACAGGAGACCTGGAGACGGGAAGGGAATTTTCGAGTGTCAGGGACGGATTTGATAATGGTACCCCATGAGTTTGGCCAAAATTGCACTATCAGGTAGACCTTACCTTACAGGTAGGTACGGCTGAAAAGGTCCGCCTGTCAGGTCTACCTGATAGTGGCTGGCATTACATCAGCACTATGAGTTCAGCTAAAGATTTCTTCAAGTCACAAACTCTGTGGCTTTGAAAGCCAAAACTCTTTGGTTATACTAGAAATGGTTTCATATGACCTGTTACCCACAACGCACCCCTTTAAAGTCGTCAGAAAGGCCTGTAGACCTGAGACAAATCTCTGTCACACAAGTTACGTAAGCTGTAACGTGTAGTGGGCCTATAAGTGGGCACTCCAAATATTATAAAAATGGCTGAAATATTATTGGAATAATTAGAAAATAGACAAGTCAATTTTCATGGTGTAGGTACTCGTAAAAAATCTTTATAAGGTAGTCTAGGTGTATTTATCAAATTTACAAAATCATGTACAAGGGGGTTTTTCATAATCACACTAGGGAACCCCTGCTCCATCTTCCAAGTTCAAACTTCTGGCCTTGTACCGGGTCCCTCGCAGCCTCAGGGACACTGCCCGTTAATTAATATATTTATTTAGGTTAGATATTTATAGTACATACGGTTCGAATCCCGTCTTGGTCGAACCTTATCCTCAACAGCCAAGATTCGTTCTTGGAACGGCTGACTTTCTCCTATCCTTTCCTTCTTCTCTTCGATTTCTGGAAGATAAGATCTCCGCTCGATTCTCAGTAGTTACAGTTCTAATTGAAAGAAAGGAAATGGGGTTAAATTTTGAAAAATGTAAATCTCTTGTACCTCTACCTCTGATCATGATCAATACTGTCACTAATATTATAAATCTGACTTGAAGAAATAAGGAATGTCAGTTGTCACATGTTCAATACGATTGGTTTAAACCTGACGTTTAAATCCATGTGGACACGGCCCGAGCTATCTGGTTTCCAACACGACATTCGATACGTGTGTTCATTCTGGACTTAATGTCTGTCAAATGAGGTGGAAACCAAAAAAACCTAACCATCTGGAACTGCAAGATTAGGTTGGTCATTATTTGTGAAGTGAAGAGGAAAATTGTCTTTGGCGGCAACTTGACGTTTGTTGCCTGCTCTTCATCTATTGCGCATCGTGGACACCTGTTACATCTTGGTCATCTTGAGATGCTTTCAGGATAACATTATTCTCCTATTTTCTTTTAAAAAAAATCAGATATTTTTTTTATTATTATTATTACTTTTTTTTAACCATCTTTAAATTTTAAACTAAGTTCTACTTCAATAACTATGTTAGGTAACACAAAATGTCAGGCTTTGATCACTTCAAAAAATACCAACCTACTAATTTTTCATCATTGGGGCTCAAACCCACAAGTCCTTTGCCCTGCGAGTCTAATCCTTTTAACCTACTCAGGCTGTTACATGGAACATAATAATATTATTATCTGTTAAAATCGTTAAAAGATTGACTACCGAAAAGATTGACTACCCAAAAAAAAAAAATCTGTATGAATAAAATCACCAAAAATTGCCTAATGAGCCACAAAAAAGCTTCCTTATTTTGAAATTCGACACCCCTCCTTAAATAATAACTTAACAACCCATCTCGATAGCTTCATTAGATTCTGTATACCACACTCGAAAACAGTTCCCACCAAACCACAGCTAGAAGCACATCACAAAACTTGCATTTCAAAGGAAATCGTCAAAAATCACGAACTGCTACGAACATCAAACGATCTCAACTGAACGAACCTCACACACAGATTTTCTGTTCTCACGAAATCAGCAAAAGATTTCGTGATAGGTGAGAAACATCCTCATATTCTTCATCCTTAGCCACTTCAAAAATATGATGGAGGAAATAAAAAGATTTATCGGAAGAAATTGAGGAAATAAAAGACATGAAAAGTACAAAAAGGCCAAAGAGTGAAGAGGGTTTTAGGAAGTGAAGTGTACGCTCAGAGGAAGGGTTTGTATTAGAATCGGAAGTTCAGGATAAACAGGAAGACCTACTCCTGAACGGTGGCTAGATAACACATGAAACTCTTGTGTTTCTCGTGGTGTGTTGGTTTGTTACTTGTGTTGAATTAGTGGAGATGTCAAAGCTTCCAATATGAATATTGTGTTGAATTGGTGGAGATGTCAAAGCTCCCAATATTAATAGTGTGTTGAATTAGTGGAGATGTCAAAACTCCCAAAGTGAATAGTGTGTTGAATTGGTGGAGATGTCAAAACTCTCAATTGTGAATAGTGTGTTGAATTGGTGGAGATGTCAAAGCTCCCAATTTGAATAGTTTGTTGAATTGGTGGAGTTGTCAAAACTCCCGATATTAAAATGGTACTGAATTAGTAGAAAAAATGCGGAAACGATCATTGTGATCTTTTGATTGGTTTAAGCTCTTAAGCCCAAATTTTTTGATGTTTGAAGTCAATAACGAGTAAGGGGCATAGCTAGGCTGATTATGTGTAGACCTTAAAATAAATCAGATATTAATTATTCTTATCAATACTATCCGATCATAAACCATAATGTTATGTGAGTTACCTATGTCTAATCTGCTTTGTTAAACTTTTAACAGGTCGTCCCAATCACGCCTCGGAGGTAAAGGGATTAGGGAGGTCAGCTTAGAAATATTCTAAGTCTCAGAAACTCAGAATTAATCAGTCATACTCGTTGTGATCTGATCTCCAATTCTGTGATTCCCAGGAATTCAGTTCTCACAGGAATTCGATCATTTATCACGGGATTTCTGTGATTCACGCCCTCCCAGTATGGTCCTGTTGGAAAGTCGTGATGAATTTTGGAGCTCATGTTGTGATTATGATCGTAGTCTTTCTGTGTCCAGAATCTTATACGAATCTACAAACAGAATGAGACCAAGCAACTCCAGCTGCTACAAATTTATTTCCGACCACCAAGGCTCCACGCCAACCGTGGGTAATGGCCATCAGGTAGCCCAGAAGTAAACCTATCAACTGGTCTAATCTTATACGAATCTACAAACAGAATGAGACCAAGCAACTCCAGCTGCTACAAATTTATTTCCGACCACCAAGGCTCCACGCCAACCTTGAGTAATGGCCATCAGGTAGCTCAGAAGTAAACCTATCAACTGGTCCTGAGTCCTGACTGTTTGCTTTGACTTCTCTAGCCACATCAAAATCAAATAAACTATAATTTCCCTTGACTACACTTCTGATGGTATCCAGTGGAAGTGGTTCTCAACATTTTCAGCTCCAGGAACCATCAGAGTTATTGAAGGACTTGAATTTCTATCTGAAATCTCGAGACCAATGTTTTGTTACGAAAATATACTTGCATGAAACAAGTGATAGTTTTCAGTCACATAATTGCCCTTCGTCCTTCCGCCAATCCCTCCGTGAAGTCAAAGTCCTTTTACTGAAGCGACCACTTTTCCAAAATCATGTGCTCCAGTTTGGTCACAAACATCCTTGCGTCGCGTCGTCTGTTCCTATATTTGGTGAAACACATGAAACTCTTGTGTTTCTCGTGGTGTGTTGGTTTGTTACTTGTGTTGAATTAGTGGAGATGTCAAAGCTTCCAATATGAATAGTGCGTTGAATTAGTGGAGATGTCAAAGCTCCCAATCCCAATATGAATAGTGCGTTGAATTAGTGGAGATGTCAAAGCTCCCAATCCCAATATGAATATTGTGTTGAATTGGTGGAGATGTCAAAACTCCCAATGTGAATAGTGTGTTGAATTGGTGGAGATGTCAAAACTCCCAATATTAAAATTGCATTCAATTAGTAGAAAAAATGCCGAAACGATCATTGTGATCTTTTGATTAGTTTAAGCTCTTAAGCCCAAATTTTTTGACGTTTGAAGTCAATAACGAGTAAGGGGCATAGCTAGGCTGATTATGTGTTAGAACTAAGCGCTAAGTGAAAAAAAGAAAAAAAAATTACAAAAGACATAGAAAAAAAAGATGGGATGAAGGAAATTTATGTGACGATGTGTGAACGGTCCCTTAAAACCTCGATATAAAATCTCTGAGATGTGCACTATGTGCTTTTGTTCTACTTATTGAAAATAATGTTAAATTTAATAAATAAATTAAAAATAAATAAATAAACCTACTGACCAACTGGGTACAATTTCAATATGTACTTACTTGTTCTTTCCCTATCTATAGCTATTTCTCTGCTTTACTTTTGGGGGGGTGGTAAATGGCTAAATTTGAGCTTAAAAGGGGGTATTTGTCTAAAAAAAGGTTGGGAACCACTGCCATAGAAGGACTTATCAAAACCTAGTCGACCTATAAGTATATCAAATTAAAGTTCTTTTTACCGCGAACACGAAAATGGTGGTGCAAATTTTGTCCAGAGAATCATAAAAAAAAAACAAAAAAAAAAAAATGGTTTTTGGGGGATTTTTTTCACATTTTTTCACACAAATGAGCTCTGATCTTATCATTACATGAAAGTAAAATAGAAAAATCAAATCAAGAATAATAATAAACTGAATATTAAACAAATTAGGTAGGTACAGATTTTCTTTAATTACGATCGAATAAACTACGGGCTAAAAAATTCCCGGAGGGACGGACCCAGCTTGTTTCATTTAAATGAGGTGCAGAGAGTACAACACTTTTTTAGTTTTAGTTTTATCCACAATTGTAAATAAATAGACAGGTTTGTGATTTTCATCATTAGAATACGACTTACCTGGCTGAGTATTATTGCAAAACAACAAATCCTGAAACTATTCAACATGATTGAAGAATAGTTCGTCACCAACAAACAATCTGAACTACTCTTTTTAAAACTTGAAATAATCCATTTATACAAAAAATATCCCTATTTATACAAAAAATAGTAATTAATTCACACGACTGACAATCTTGTCAAAGAAAGGTGTTCATAACAAATTTACCTGTCAAATGTTTGCATAAACAAATTAATATTGTTGAGCTTAATAGTTTTGTTTTCGAATTAAAATCTCTAAAGGAAAACCGAGCAATCATAAAACCCATTGGAAAAATCTGAAAACAACAACAACACCTACAACATAAACAACAACAACACCTACAACATAAACAACAACAACAACAACAAGGGTGTAGGAAAGGGGGGGGGCGCGCTTGCATAGTGGCGCTACCTAACGGACGAAAAAAACAACTGCGTAAAGTCTGACGTCATGCCTCGGAATGAACTAGTGAAATTCCGGAGCGAAGCGACGGAATTCAGCTAGTTTATTTATAATTTTTACCCATTTGCAACTGCTCCATTGTTTAAGCGATTAAAATTATTATCAAAACCTATTTAGTACCTACTACCTACAAGCAGGCTCCGCCCGCTTGCGCGTGGCTGAGGCATGGCCGTATGCATAGAGGTATGGCCGTAGGCACGTTTATATTATACTTTTCATTTATATTAGCTATTAAAAACAAGCAAATTACAAAGCAAACAAAAATAAATATAAGTCTAGAAATCATTAGCCCAAAACCCCTAAACCTTCTATCAGGAAATGACAAGAAACAATCACTTATTGAACCCCAATGCATCGCTGGTCCCTAAATCATCAGACCCCGAATCTACGTGTCCCTTAATCATCGAACCCCGAAACGGTTTGAGAAGCCCTATCCTCTGCTTCCATGCCGAGTGCTTGGGTAATTTAGACATTAGAAGTTGAGAGTTGAGAGACTACAGAGAAAGAAATACATCTCAATTAGCCCGGAAGGAAGCCGTCGGTCATTATGACTTTGCGGCTTTGGTTCGAGACTCGACTGTGACGGATTCTTTGTCAGAAGGTTTTGATGATGAGTTTGATTTGAGAGACCACCTGCATTGATGACACCTCACCACGTGGTAGCTGTAATTCCTGTGCGTCTTTATTCTGACGGGAAGGGACGTTACGGAAACGCCATTGTTTGACCTTTCAAGGCTTGTCATTCCATCACAAGCGCAATGTATTTTGAGTTGAATCCTCCTCGTCTAAATTCGTATAAGACTCATCCCTTGGGGCGGACCTCGTCTAAAGGTGTGTCCGAAGATAGTCGACCGGCCGTCGATCGACCGACGGCGACAGCCGTCGACTATTTGTGGACACACCTTGAAACTTTAAAAAAATAGCTAAAGTTTGTGTCGAGTAAGGCTTCGATAGCTTTTTGTGAAGGTTTTTCTTCTGTAATATTAGAGCTTTTGTGAGGTGAAAAGATCTTTCTGGAATGAGGGCCTAATGAGAGGGAGTCCTCAAGGCCAGAGTGGTAGACAACCCTTTAGGTCAAACAATCCTACAGTGCTCATGTTCCCTTCAAGAGATTGTTGTTAGCATTATTACATATTATTTTGATCAAGCTTATATGGGAGGTCATTAGGTAGGCAGATAATAGCTGTGCAGAATTCTAGAACCAATAAGAGGCGTCCAATTTTCAAGCGGAATTGGTCTGTAGGATTGGTGTTCCATGTTCTGTAGGATACAATGTCTGGTATCTGCTAGAGTCTGCTAGACTATAATGGTACCTATAATGATAAGGTACCTAAATACTCTAATATGGGGAGTTATCCGCCTTAACTATCAAGATTCAAGATCATTGGTGTGGTGATGTCATAGTCCTGAAGGCTTTCAAAGGTTGTCTTCTAAAATATGTATCTATCACGTAGGTAATAACTCTCGTGAAGACCAAAGTGAGATTGCTGAATCCGGTACTAACACTGGTTTCCCCCAAAAGATGGATCAAGCTTATACGAATCTACGAACTCTGGTACAATGCCAACTACTACCAAACAATTTGACCTCCTACAAGCTTGAATTTCGCCTGTTATCCTGTTTTTTGTAGACCTTGCCGTCGATTTTCAGGTTCAGTCTCGACCCGGTTTTGCTTCAGTACCATCGGACATAGCATAATAACTATGTATTACTATTAGATATTGTTCTGGATTTGGACCATTACTGTGTACTTTGGACCATGAACCATGATGGTGGTATAGCCCGCCCTCCTGAAAGATTATCTTTGTTCGGTCTCGATTTTATTGCTTTTTAAATAGAACATTTCTATTTTAATGCTAGTTATCTAGGACGAATGAATGGCTGTGGGTGGTAGGTGCTATCACAATTGAATACGAATAGTTTATGAGCTCGGGTCTTTGAGTTCATCCGTTGACAATAAACCACATTCCACATTATTGGCTTTCTGAACTACAGAGGTGTTCTTTTGATTTTGATCAGAAGCTGTAGTTTCAGAAACAACCAAATAGTCTCCCCAGATGAATTCCCGAATATCTATTCATATCACTTTAGTTAGGGAACTCCATATGTAACACAGATAGGTTTAGGTAGCAAAGGGTACGTCCACGTCCGTCCAATGTAATAAATAAAAAAATGAAAAAAAATAATAAAAAAAAAAAAAAAAAAAAAAAAAAAAAAAAAAAAAAAAAAAAAAAAAAATGCCTCCATAGATATATTGTACAGAAAAAACACGAAAAATGTTTCTACATCCCCCCCCGCACTTACAAGGCAAACCTTAAAAGCTTATAACTAGGCTGGTCTTGCCATGCCAATAGTTTTCCCCGTATCTAACGCACTGGTATCCAGTATAAACGTTTCCATATCAGAACTCATTGATTTATTACTAATTTAATCAGATATGATATAATTATTGGATATGTTCTACTCATCAATGGCCGTGAGAATCGAGGAGAATTTCTTTTGATACGCGCCGAACATAAAGCGGCTCGTCAAATCGATAATCGATTAAATGATGTGTGAAATATTGGTACCTTCGAGTTCATATCGAGTACAGAGGATAAGTAGTTATGAATGTTCTGAGTCAAAGTACCTAATACAGGGTAGCTGAAAAGGAAGAACCAAAAAAAAAGCGCTAGATCGCGGGTTCGATTCCCGCCCGAGGAAGATTCTGAACGAATAAGGTTCGCTGCCTCTACCAAACACTGTAAAAATTGAACACTGAACAGCAGTTTAAGAAAAACCAAAAAAAATAGGGGTGTCCCGCTTTCATTGCCCGACAGTTAATTCTTCGTTGTGCCTTCAACTTTCATGTTGTTAGGGTAATCTGTGTTTAGTGCTATACCCACTAAGCCACGGAAGCTGCTCTACTAAATTTAAAATATCTAAAGGAGAATTTAGAATTAAGACGTTAAGAGTGATTTATTGCGGAAAACTCAATTAAATTGAAATATCTTTTTTTTTAGGCTTTATTGGCAAGATTCTCACACTGTGAGCTCTTCCACCCAACCAAAACTCGGCCAGTTGAAGAAGAAATGTCCCTTAGCTATACATATACGAAACGTATAAGCTAGATGTCAGCGTTACTTCGTTTCGAATTCTTGACATTCACGCGCCTTCCGGCACACTAATATAACGTCCGTTTGATGATACCACACGATTTTGCTTTGGTATGTCAGTAAATATTGGAAGTTCTATCATACCGACATCATCCCTTGATACCAAATCTCTGCGGTACCTACATATATCATCTCATCCGTACGTAATGCGGGCATTTTTTTACCCTTTGGTTCACGCAGGACATTCCTTCTTTCCACCACAAGCTTATCCCTGTGTTCTACTTCAGTTTCAAAAGCCTTTGGTTCAGGTCGAACATTTCTTCTTTCCAAATCTCCTAAAACCTCATCCCTGTGTACTACGTCCGTTTTAAGAGCCTTTGGTTCCCGCACAGCTCTTCTGTTCATTAAAAAGTTCTTCTAAGGGCTGTCGTTACTTTTCAATAGATTTCGAAAGCCGCCCTCCTTATCGACGACCCTTCTGTGAAGAGGTTGAGTGGATTCCTGGGTTGCTTCGTCAGTCACAGCCCTTCTATTGTTTTCTACGTGGAATTTTTTCACCTTGTCCCTTTGACGATACAGTTCTTTAGTATCATCATCTAAGTATCTTCTGCGTAGATCTTGGTCTACACCTGGACGGTGTGGTGTACTAGTGAGGTTGTAGCGATAGATAGTAGAATCCTGTAATGAGCAAATCACCGAGTGATATGTAGGTATTATTTATTAACATTGTTATCGACTTAGGTACGTACTAGGGCCGTAGTTAGAGCGGGCCGCGCGGGGGGGCCGACCCCATACCCCTCGGAGTTATTTTTTTCTCCGTAAATTTGGAGCATGTTGGCTTCTAATTGAACTTTTTGCATTAATGGGAGCTACCGAGATTTTTCTCCTTCTTCTTTTTCTGTTAATGATTATGTACCTAACTGGAGAATGAATTAGAATACTTTGTCTTCACTTGACTAGGGACTAGGGTATGTATTATTGCGATTATACCTATTTATATTTGTACGAACGTTTGCATATTAGGAACCACAAGCAACGGTAATTAAGGAGATTTTTACCTTTGGAATTCCTTCATCTAGTATAGCTCTTGTTACGACTTGTATGATGTTTTTCTTGTTGGAGTTGGGTAGATTTAATATTTGCTCAATGCCTTCAGGAGTATTGACATCTATAATCAAGTCCTTTTGACCTCTTCTGCTAAGAGGTAGAGGTTGTTCGAGATGATGAGTCGCGCAAACCTGTAACAAAGAAACCACGAGTATGTCAGCGCTTAGTGGGCCTATTCAAATCAAAAGGAAGCTATTCTCGAAGTTTCATCAAAATCGGTCCAGTCGTTTCGGCTGTGCGTTGATTATGAATGAATGAATGAGTCAGGGTTTACTCTTTAGTAGTTTCATCAAAATCGGTCCAGCCGTTTCGGCTGTGCGTTGATTATGAATGAATGAATGAGTCAGGGTTTACTCTTTAGTATAGATTAGAATTAAAAACAAACAAATTTAATGAAAACAATAATCTGATAATTATTTATTCAATACATAAACGAATACAATACATCTAATAGGTAGGTAGGTAGGTATATGTAAATGGGGAGTAAACACATCAATATAAGTAATTTTAATAATACGTAGGTAATAGGTAAGTGAATTGTAATATTATTTATTTGCCCATTAACAAAAAATAGTGATGAGGTAATACAAAATAGAATAGGCGAATCAATTATTCCTTTCTTCTAAGAATGGGTATCTAAGTAAGTCTAAAAATTTCAGAGATCCAAATAGATATACATAGATTATATAGGTAGGTATGTTTATACCATTCATGGTGTTGCTGTTATACTATTCATGGGTCTACCGTCACACATTAACACTCACATTTCCACCATCCTTCGCATGTTACTTCTGTTCGGTGCTATCTTTCAGCATGAATTTGAACATCCCGCCTGGGACGGACGTTACCCTAAACAGATAAGATTCGTTCTCGGAACGGCTGGCTTTCTCCTATCCTGTCCTCCTCTCTTCGATTTCGGGACGAAAAGACATCCGTTGTTAGAGTTCCCTCAAACAGCTTTGGAAGGCCAAGACTCAGATGAGATGGATTAGTGAATAAAAAAAAAATAGCTCACCCCTAGAAGGGATTCAGCTAAAAATTCAATGTTAACTTGAGACTTTAGACCCGACCCTAAAATATGGTAAACTGTTTCTGAAGTTTGTATATTATGATGAAGTATCAATTCCAATTTTCGGCGTTCCAAGTAAGACCCGACCCTAAAATATGGTAAACTGTTTCTGAAGTTTGTATATTATGATGAAGTATCAATTCCAATTTTCGGCGTTCCAAGTATTCCATTGCCTGTTTACAACGTTTTCACCTCTGTTTTGTCAGATGCATTCAGTCTGGCATGACCTTTCAGGCCAATTTCAGTTCTTTGCATAACCTGGGGTCGGAGGACCTCATTTCTTCTTCTTAGCATAACATCGGGCCGAAGTTTATTTGGTGGCGGAAGCACCGCACTTCTTCTTGTCACCATAACATCGGGATTATCTCTCTTTGTTATCATAACAGCACCGGCATCTCTCTTGCTCAGACTTGCTTTGCCACTCAAAGAAGCTTCAGCTTCCGTTTTGGCCCCGCCTACTGCAGACACTGCATCACCCACAACACCACGTCTTACTACGGACTGTGGAGCGTTCAAGTCTCTCTTGCTCAGACTTGCTTTGCCACCCAGAGAAGCTTCAGCTTCTATTTTGGCCCCACCAACAGCGGACACAGCATCACCTATTACACCTCGTCTAGATACGGACTGTGCATCGTTCAAGTCTCTCTTGCTCAGACTTGCTTTGCCACTCAAAGAAGCTTCAGCTTCCGTTTTGGCCCCGCCTACTGCAGACACTGCATCACCCACAACACCACGTCTTACTACGGACTGTGCAACTTTCAAGTCTCTCTTGCTCAGACTTGCTTTGCCACTCAAAGAAGCTTCAGCTTCCGTTTTGGCCCCGCCTACTGCAGACACTGCATCACCCACAACACCACGTCTTACTACGGACTGTGCAACTTTCAAGTCTCTCTTGCTCAGACTTGCTTTGCCACTCAAAGAAGCTTCAGCGTCTGTTTTGGCCCCGCCAACTGCAGACACTGCATCACCTATTACACCTCTTCTAGATACGGACTGTGCATCGTTCAAGTCTCTCTTGCTCAAACTTGCTTTGCCACCCAGAGAAGCTTCAGCTTCTATTTTGGCCCCACCAACAGCGGACACAGCATCACCCACAATACCACGTCTATGTAGTTGAACTGGTACTAAGTCGTTGATGGCATTTTTACCATGGTCAGTCTCGACCACGTCCACACTATTGCTCAGACTTGCTTTGCCACCCAGAGAAGCTTCAGCTTCTATTTTGGCCCCACCAACAGCGGACACAGCATCACCCACAATACCACGTGTATGTAGTTGAGCTGGTCGTAAGTCGTTGATGGCATTTTTACCATGGTCAGTCTCGACCACGTCCACACTTTCTTAGTTTGCACGTTTATATTATACTTTTCATTTATATTAGCTATTAAAAACAAGCAAATTACAAAGCAAACAAAAATAAATAAAATATAAAATGAATTTTAAAAATTGCCGCCGGGACAGCTATCTCACGTCGTCCGAGCTCATCCTAGCCCGTTACATAAACACACCGTGAAACGAGTTTCACTTTTTACTAGTAGGTACCTACTAGGTATGCATTGCGTCTAAATGTCCGGCCACAACGGCGACCATAGACCATTGACCCTCACCGAAAACATCAACCATCGTACTCAGCTTAATTTCTCGATTTTCTGCGAGGGTCGATAGTATGGTCAAGGCTCCGTTGAGGACGCGTCTATTCATTAGCATGGTTTATTTTCTCTTGGGTCGATACTAGGCGAGGGTCGATGGTCAGTTCTCTGTTGTGGACGCCTACTAAGGCTCAGACAAAACTTACATGCGCCAGCTAAGTTAGCTTGGTTGGCGCACAGGCCTAGCGCTTACAAGGTACCGCGTCTGCCTTGTAAGCGCTAGGCCGCGGGTTCGATTCCCGCCCGGGCAGGATTTTATCCTGAAGGGATAAGGTTCGTACCTCGAAACGGCTGGCTTTCTTATATCCTGTCTTCCTTCTTTCGGAACGATAAGACCCTAGCAGTTAAGCTCCCTCTATTACACCTCTTAAAAAAAAAAAAAAAAAAAAAAAAACAATTAACGTCAAACACAAATCTCAGACAAAACTTACATGCGCCAGCTAAGTTAGCTTGGTTGGCGCACAGGCCTAGCGCTTACAAGGTACCGCGTCTGCCTTGTAAGCGCTAGGCCGCGGGTTCGATTCCCGCCCGGGCAGGATTTTATCCTGAAGGGATAAGGTTCGTACCTCGAAACGGCTGGCTTTCTTATATCCTGTCTTCCTTCTTTCGGAACGATAAGACCCTAGCAGTTAAGCTCCCTCTATTACACCTCTTAAAAAAAAAAAAAAAAAAAAAAAAAAAAACTACTTACGTGCAACACAACTGCGGTGAAAACCAGGGCACAAATCTTGAAACTAGCCATGCTTTAGGGAGATACCGGCAGACTCTCTCTCTCTACTGCAGAGTGGTCACTTATGAAACACCGATGGTGGGTGGCACCCTATTTATAGGTACGAAATTTTCCCATAGGAATCCCTTTTACCAACTGACAGTATAATTTTAAGTATTATTTTATTAATAATAGTTATTTAAATTGATACCTAAATTGGATGTTTCCATTGCAATTAGTACATACCTACATACATACCTCCAGAGCTACTAACTTGTGTTTATGACAGTAGATAGGAATAATTTTACCAATGAAGTAATACTTTCTGGTAGGTAATTTAGGTACTCTGAACATTTTTACTGGCTGGTACCTACCTACCTAGGTACCTAACCTAACCAACATAGGTAGGTAGGTACCGGTCAGTAAAAATGTTCAGAGTACCTAAATTACCTACCAGAAAGTATTTTCATCGATCGTTATTACTTTGTTTATATTTTTATTATACCATTTAATTATTAAAATAAATAAAAAATAATTAGGTATTGTACTGTCATTCATCAGAGGAAAAAATAACTCCCCAAGTAGGTAGCTAGGTGATGAGTATACCAATCTATTAAAAAATATTATAGCTGACGTAAGCGAGATGCGAGTAGGTAAGTAGGTACATAAAAATTCCACCCACGGCGCGAATCGAACCCACAACCTAACGTTTTCAAAGCAGACGCTACCCTTCGAGCTTACTCAATAAGTAAAGTTAAGCACCGCCGTGAATTAAACTTTATGTCAAGCACATTGCTTATATAAAATAAAAGTCAGGGGTTACTAGCTTTGTTTATCATTTGTGAAGTTGGCCACAGCTGACCGCTGATCTGATGATTTTTGAGAAAAAGAAAATCAGAAATGGAGATTGGAGATAAGTGAAAAAGTTTGGAGATTTACGAAATTTCCTTTTTATGAGAGAAATAGGAAGAAAAACCCCAGGTGTAAGTGTGTTGGCCCAGTATCTGTGTAAGTCTAACAATGCCCAGTCGTCTGTCTCGACAGGTGTTTCACTGTTGTCCATATTGATTACATAGTTATCCCTCCTCTGGTTTGATAAGGTTTCACCAGAGAACACCTCCCCTGTTTCACCATGGCCAAGACAAAGCAAAGTGCCAAGGAGTTCATCCAGAGTACATTCCCTCCCATGGTAGCAGTCATGACTAGCCCGGCAGCCAATGAGATCTGCCTCAAGAACAAACTGTCCTTCTCCGAACTACTGCAGCCGTTCAGCAAAGTTCAAATGGAAAGTAAGTTCTTGATGATTTAAGGATAGAGTAAGATCTCTGTTTATTTTTTATTTTTATTATTATTATTATTTTTTATTTCATTGGATTGGTTTTGCCTCAGGATATCACCAGTGAAGTGTAGGATGTTGAGAAAAGATAACGAGTAACATGGTCAAAAGACTTGCACAGTATTTATTGCCTGCTGTTGATGATCTTATGAAGGAAAACCAGTTTCACATTAAATGTGTTAGTGATGTAGATGAAGTTATCATTCCCTACAATGTTATAATGAGCTTCACAAAGTTACTAAGTATTAATTCATTCTCATCACCATTTACTTTCAGTTCATGTGAGAGAACCGTCAGGAACAGTTGCCGTATTGAAAGAACTAAAACTTTCCATTAGTGAGTGGACTACGAGACCTCCACAAAGTATGTTGGCAAGGAAATATTTGAATGAATCTGTCAGTCAAGTGACAAGTAGTCCATCCAAAACAGTGAAGATTGGTAAGCTCATATTTAATTTAAATTTGGTTAAAATTTGGCAAGAGGCTATTTACTTATGTAACCTATTTTGTGTTTTTGCTCTTGATCAGTACTAAAAATATTATGTAATTATGATGATGTCTCCTTTATTCATAAAAATAATCCAGACTCAGTGGTGTGTGTAGTGGTTAACACATTGGACTTCAGATCTGGAGGTTGGTGGTTCAAGTCGGTGGGGACATTTTTCAGTCTTTCCTTGTACATTTCTTGGAGGTTCTTTAGAACTTCCTCCGCTTTCGCCTAGAACAGAAGAGAAGTTTTGTGTAAATGGAAACAATCTTTTGGTGGATATGCAGGCAAAATTGAACGGGTGGCCAAGACGTTCGCCTAAACAGGAGGTTTATGGTCGAAACTCCAAACCTACCTTGGAGATTTTGTCCTTAGTATAATTTGAGAACTTGGCCACATTACAGTAGTACCCTACTGCTGTAGTAAACGGACTCTTTAGTCCTATTCGAGCAGTGTAAATAAACACTATTGTTGAAAACGTAGTCCCGGTAATGCAGTTGCTAATTGGATTCATAACCGAGGGGCATGTGGTTCGAAACCCAGCAGCGAGATGATATTATGGAGTCCAAGGAAGACCATTTGTAAGATTCAAACATAAATTCATCCTAATTCTTTTACCCCGGGGTTTCTCAATCCTGGTTCGAATCTCAGGAGCGAGATGATATTATGGAGTCCAAGGAAGACCATTTGTAAGATTCAAACATAAATTCATCCTACACCCAGGGTTCTCCACCCTGTCAATGTTTAGTACCTATGTCATTTGAAATACCATCAGACTATGAAACACTTGACGTATGCGATAAAATGTGTGTATCAAAGGTAGAAATCGTAATCTCAACTATCTTTTTGTAGACAAATTGAGACGGTCCGGTCAATTTAGAAAACTTGTTCCCGGGACCACGATCTGAGTTTAAACCAAGGCAGAAGAATAAACGCTTATTTTATTGAAAAATTGAGCCTGGCAAGTCAAAGGGGAAATGTTGCTTCTATTATGGAAGTCTTGACTCAAACAGTACTACAAGGAAAGAAAGAGGTGTTCTATTCATAATTTTTTATCCTTTTCTTGAAGTTAATCTTGCAAATGGCGTTCCCTAGACTCTATGATTCTTCTCTGCTCTTCCTCAAACTTGGCCCAATTTATAATCGGTATCGTAGTTCTCCAGAAGAAAATCTTCTGCTTGACGACATTGAAAAATGACAACGTGGTAGGCGTTGTTGCCGGTGTCGTCACGCGGGTTCTCAATACTAGTCCTATCCATTCAATTTACTCTAGTAATGCCACTATTGGTTGCTATTCACTACAAGTGTCAATAAAACCTTGTATTCTGTCAGGAATCAAACATGAGACCTACAAGATACTGAAATCTGGAGGTTGACAGTATCCATGAGTATAAACTGGTTTTGTATACAGGACCAAGTTCAAAGAAATTTACTTACTGAACAGTCGTTTGAAGCTTGTATCTTTTATTGTACATATTATATTATCTTCCAATATGTAACTCTTCAATTATGGAACACTTCAATTATGTTTACAAGGTCACCAGTTCGCTTAGACCCGTATCTACCCTCTCCTTTTCCCTCATAAAAGCTCTGAACGCTTCTTGTTGATCTTTGGTCGCAAATTGAGAATAATCTCTGTAGAATGAGTCTTCTGTGATTTCTTTGCGTGGATTATTCATACGAGCAAACCCTCCATTCCTAAGATGATCACCATGCCCTATCCTCCCTCTCTCACTCCTATCCTCTTCGCTTACCTCAGGCCGATCGGTCGGCTTCGCGTACACTCGTTTCACATCGTGTTTCTCCTCCGAGTACCATTTCTTCCTCGTCTGTCTCTCCTTGGATTGACGTCTTGGGTATTTATCCTGGGAGTTTGGCCGCGGCTTATCGTCTCGTTTTCTGTCTCGTGCTGGATCTCGTCGCCTCGGCCTCTCTTCTTCTCTACGAGATCCTCTATCTCTGTCTCCGTATCTAGGCCGCGCGTCATATCTGTCTCTTGGTCTGTATCTCTCTCTAGAGTAGTATCGTGGTGGTCCTCTGTCTCTATACCGAGAGTCAAACCTATCCCGATCCCCATACCGTGTTCTTGTATCGTACCGATCTCTTCCATAGCCTCCTCTATCATCTCGGTATCTATCGTAGCCACCCCTCTCTCTATCTCTGTCATATCTCTCTCGAGAGTCAGGCCGACGTCTGTCATATCTGTCAGGTCTCTCCTCCCTTCTCCTAAATCTTTCTCTTGAATCCCCTGGAGGGCGTGCGCCATCTCTCCCTCTCCTGATATCTGTCAGGTCTCTCCTCCCTTCTCCTAAATCTTTCTCTTGAATCCCCTGGAGGGCGTGCGCCATCTCTCCCTCTCCTGTCATCTCTCCCTCTCTTATCATCTTTTCTTCTCTTGTCGTCTTTTCCTTTGTTGTCATCTTGTTCCTTGGATTTCTTCTTGTCCTTTTTCTTATCCCGCGGATCTTTCTCCTTGGATTTCCGAGTCAAATCGAGTTCCATCTTCTTATAGTCTCTGCTCTCGTCGAGGACCTGGGTTCGATTCCTGCTGTTCTTCAACGCACGCTCATATGCTTTCTCCACGGAATGAAGCAGACTTTTGGTTGGTTTGGCTTTGGCTTGTTTCTCTTCCTCGGTTTCAGAATCATAGTGGGAGTGCGTCACGCTTTCAATGACTTTACTCTTCGCATCGTAACCTCCTTCACGCAGTGTGTCTAATATGATTTTCTTGTGGAACTCTTGATCCCGAGGGTTAACTTGAATGTTGGTTTTGTTCCTCAGTTCCTTAAGTAGCCGGTAGGCGCGTTCTTCTTTCTCAGCTTCTGTCATCTCCTTCATATCTTTCTTCTTCTTTGCTTCCTCCTCTTCCTCTTCCTCCTCTTCTTCTTCGTCTTCATCCTCATCTGCATAGTCTTCATCATATTCAGAGTCATCATGTCCAGTTTCGTTGGAAGGTCTGAAGATGGGGTTGTCGGGTCGTTTGCTCAAACTTATTTCTTCACTGCGTTCTTCGGTGGGGACATTTTTCAGTCTTTCCTTGTACATTTCTTGGAGGTTCTTTAGAACTTCCTCCGCTTTCGCCTAGAACAGAAGAGAAGATTTGTGTAAAGGGAAACAATCTTTTGGTGGATATGCAGGCAAAATTGAACGGGTGTCCAAGACGTTCGCCTAAACAGGAGGTTTATGGTCGAAACTCCAAACCTACCTTGGAGATTTTGTCCTTAGTATAACTTGGCCACATTACAGTAGTACCCTACTGCTGTAGTAAACGGACTCTTTTAGTCCTATTCGAGCAGTATAAATAAACACTATTGTTGAAAACGTAGTCCCGGTAATGCAGTTGCTAATTGGATTCATAACCGAGGGGCATGTGGTTCGAATCCCAGCAGCGAGATGATATTATGGAGTCCAAGGAAGACCATTTGTAAGATTCAAACATAAATTCACCCTACACCCAGGGTTCTCGACCCTGTCAATGTTTAGTACCTATGTCATTTGAAATACCATCAGACTATGAAGCACTTGACGTATGCGATAAAATGTGTGTATCAAAGGTAGAAATCGTAATCTCAACTATCTTTTTGTAGACCAATTGAGACGGTCCGGTCACTTTGATTTAAGTACTTTTTTTGTGCCTTTTTTTAAAATGAATTTACTTAGGTACATACCTACCTATTGAGTCAGAAAAGGCCATTTGTAAAACTGAGTTCTATCAACAGGTAACAGAAGCATTGAAGTTCCAATATCAACCCCCTGGTTTGAGCACTGGCGGGAGACATTTCTCAAGGTCCAATTCCCTCTCGATCACGAGTTCACCAAACACTACATCTCCTGTTTCATTGGTGTTTCATCCAATGAGGACAATCTTACCGGGACTCTGACTTTTATGAATCAGGAGCTCAGTCAGTCAATCAATGCAAATGCCAACCTGGCTAATCTACCCAAGTGGTTTGGACTGAACATTTGCAAGTACTACGTAATGATCCATGACACTGCCACTGTAGATGCTACCTTGTAAGTTTGTTTTGTATTTCCAATTACTATTCTTTTTCATATGAACATATATTATTTTTCATATTTCTGGTGAAGTTAAAAAGAACTCACCTAGAACAGGAGCTTCTACAGGGCCATCAAAGGTCTGATTGATGTTAAATCTCTAAACAAAACTTTGGAATTGGAATAACCAGATATCTGATTGTGATTTGAGTTAGTGATACAAGTAAAAAAATAAATTACCTACTTACCAATCTGAATTGGATAACCCCTTCTGTATTACTTATCCATTATCCAAACCCAAACTCTAAAGGGCAAACATCCCCCATTGACCTATTCTGCAATTTTTTGTAAAATTGAGTTTGATTCTTCTCTGCTCTTCCTCAAACTTGGCCCAATTTATAATCGGTATCGTAGTTCTCCAGAAGAAAATCTTCTGCTTGACGACATTAAAAAATGACAACGTGGTAGGCGTTGTTGCCAGTGTCGTCACGCGGGTTCTCAAAACACGAGTACTGGGTTCGCACCCCGGCGAGATACGCAAAATTTTCCACTTATGTTTGTTCTCCTGATAAATGTCATACAAGATTTGATGCATGGGGTTATCAAGCATGCCCTGGGGGACTTTATGTCCCGCAGCGAGCGCGTCTATAAAGTTCCTTACTTTGTCTACCGTCTCTTCCTTCCCGTTGATGATTCCTGTGACCTTGAGATCGAGATCGTCAAATGTGACCTTGGCCGTCGGGAACATCCCCAGGTCAAAGTTGAGATCCGACGTGTTTTCAAACACATTTCCTCCCGTGTAGCGACGATTTTTGATTCTGGCCTGCGTGGTTTTCACTTTCTTCTGTCGGTTCGGATTCACGGTGGAGGCTCTTCGTTTTTCCTTGAGCAGGGCCGAGGCGAACTTCTCTCTACGATAGCCGGTGTCCTTGTAGATTTTCTTGCCTGAAAAAATTAAATGAAGATTGAGCTTGTCCTCAACGTTAGGGAAAGGTGGGGGTTCGAATGAATGTGTTTGTATTCAATTTGGCTACATAAAATGGGTTTTTAGCCAACCTAGTTAGCTTAGAGGGTAGCGCGTCTGCATTTTAAGCGTTAGGTCTGGGGTTCGATTCCCGCCCGGGACAGATTTAATCCTGAACGCATAAGGTTATGAAGATTGAGCTTGTCCTCAACGTTAGGGAAAGGTGGGGGTTCGAATGAATGTGTTTGTATTCAATTTGGCTACATAAAATGGGTTTTTAGCCAACCTAGTTAGCTTGGAGGGTAGCGCGTCTGCATTTTAAGCGTTAGGTCTGGGGTTCGATTCCCGCCCGGGACAGATTTAATCCTAAACGCATAAGGTTCGTTCTAGGAACGGCTGGCTTTCCTCTATATTGTCTTTCTTCTCTCTTCGTTTTCGGGACGATAAGACCTCAGTAGTTACAGTTTATCTTTAAAAATAAACAAATAGGTTCCATTTGGCCACAATAATGTAGTAAATCAGAACTTACCCACAGTCTCCTTCGTCTCATCATCAGAATCCCCCTTTGGCACTCTAGTGGCAAACTGTAGGGGAAACTTGCTAGATTTCGCTGTTGGCTTCTCTTTGGCCGGCGCCCCTTTAGGCGGCGCTTTCTCTTTGGGCGGCGCCTTCTTGTCGAATTTGGGTTTGGCGGCTTTCGCCGGCTTAGAGTTGCTCAGGCCGCTCTCAGAGATACCGGAGTCTGAGTCATCGGCGGCATGGTCTTCGCTCTCGGTTTCGTAGATGGAAGAGGACTTGTCTTCAGCGTGAGTGGGGAACACCGCAGCTACCAGACAGACTAGGAGGAGGAGTTTCCACATCCCGCGTGAGGGGGGCTCAGGACTTCATGGCTTCGGGGTGAGGAACCGCTTCGGGGTGATTTTTTCTGGAGGGGTCACTTGGACTCCGGGACTAGGGCTCTTGGCGTTGGAGCTTTGAAGGTATTATTCAAGTGTTGGGTCTTTGGTTTTTGCTACTTTAAAGAAGGCTTATTCTGTGTCAGTGTTGGAACTGTTGGGGTTTGTTTCGTGTTATTTGAATTCTGGGACGGGAACAGAGTGCGGATTATGTCCGGAAATGAGCAAGTCAAACCTATTGATATTAAACGGAAAACAGAGGGAACTTGTCTAGACGAAATTACACTATAGCTAGTCGTATACTACTTTGGTGCCTATCTGCCTATACGTCAAGCGAAAGTACTTTGGTCCCTATACACCGATACGTTCAAAAGAAAGTACTTTTTGTTTCCTATACACTGGATGCGTTCACTTCCCACTATCGTACGGAATAAGCCACGTGGTTCTACTAGTCGAACTCTATTGCAGTCTGAAAAGAGTTTTCAGTAGTAAGGAGCTGATAGCAATCAGCCTTTATGATGCCTGTTGTTACCCTGGCCTATTGTTTAATAGCGTGACACATCGATTAACCCGTTGACTGCCTTTCCGATTCACCTGACGTTGTAGCCGGGAGTCAACAGATTGAGTCTCGTCGACCTATTTGAACAATTTTAATTGTTTTTGTAATTGTAATTTATTTATTTAAAGTGAATATAATACAGACAATTGACAAAATAATGCATAATGGCAACATCCTATCTTATATTATAAACAATATAAACACTGTGTAATATAGGCGTGGCACAGACACAGGCAACAATGGCAAGAACTTCACGGATACTGGAGCAACAAATTGCAATATTTTCATTTCCTGTTTGCTCAAATGTCTTTATCAACATGGCCACAAGTCGCTCTTTTCTTAAAACAATTTTCCTTCTCTTCTATAGTGTTGTAGTTCTCTATACTTATTTACCCGTATTTCTACCTGTACCTCATAGGGAACTTGATTCGGGTATTGACCAACCAACCAAACTTTTCCGTTCTTGGATAGACAAGGACGTAAAATAATTTAAATTTTTATTCGGTGTATGTTTAAATGTACCATATAATTTTCCTCACTTCTACTCCTGCTGCGATAGAGTCAACATCTATCTTGGTCTGAAGATGTCCTTGTAGTTCTCTATACTTATTTACCCGTATTTCTACCTGTACCTCATAGGGAACTTGATTCGGGTATTGACCAACCATGTAGTTCTCTATACTTATTTACCCGTATTTCTACCTGTACCTCATAGGGAACTTGATTCGGGTATTGACCAACCAACCAACCAACCAGCCAAACTTTTCCGTTCTTGGATAGACAAGGACGTAAAAGAATTTAAATTTTTATTCGGTGTATGTTTAAATGTACCATATAATTTTCCTCACTTCTACTCCTGCTGCGATAGAGTCAACATCTATCTTGGTCTAAAGATGTCCTGGTCTGAACCTGAACCAGGTCTGAACCTGAAGATGATGTCCTGAGTGACATCGAAAGCTCACCAATTTAAAAACTTTTAATCGTAATTGTCTTGATAAAAATATTATATTCTTATTTTTATCTGAATTATTATTATTATTATTTTTTAATTATACGATAAATAATACGTAAAATTATCTTGAAGTATTACAAAACGGTGCCGAGGTACAATCTTTTACATGCATTCAACAACCAAAAAAAAAGAAGAATAAACGCTTATTTTATTGAAAAATTGAGCCTGGCAAGTCAAAGGGGAAATGTTGCTTCTATTATGGAAGTCTTGACTCAAAACAGTACTACAAGGAAAGAAAGAGGTGTTCTATTCATAATTTTTTATCCTTTTCTTGAAGTTAATCTTGCAAATGGCGTTCCCTAGACTCTATGATTCTTCTCTGCTCTTCCTCAAACTTGGCCCAATTTATAATCGGTATCGTAGTTCTCCAGAAGAAAATCTTCTGCTTGACGACATTGAAAAATGACAACGTGGTAGGCGTTGTTGCCGGTGTCGTCACGCGGGTTCTCAATACACGAGTACTGGGTTCGCACCCCGGCGAGATACGCAAAATTTTCCACTTATGTTTGTTCTCCTGATAAATGTCATACAAGATTTGATGCATGGGGTTATCAAGCATGCCCTGGGGGACTTTATGTCCCGCAGCGAGCGCGTCTATAAAGTTCCTTACTTTGTCTACCGTCTCTTCCTTCCCGTTGATGATTCCTGTGACCTTGAGATCGAGATCGTCAAATGTGACCTTGGCCGTCGGGAACATCCCCAGGTCAAAGTTGAGATCCGACGTGTTTTCAAACACATTTCCTCCCGTGTAGCGACGATTTTTGATTCTGGCCTGCGTGGTTTTCACTTTCTTCTGTCGGTTCGGATTCACGGTGGAGGCTCTTCGTTTTTCCTTGAGCAGGGCCGAGGCGAACTTCTCTCTACGATAGCCGGTGTCCTTGTAGATTTTCTTGCCTGAAAAAATTAAATGAAGATTGAGCTTGTCCTCAACGTTAGGGAAAGGTGGGGGTTCGAATGAATGTGTTTGTATTCAATTTGGCTACATAAAATGGGTTTTTAGCCAACCTAGTTAGCTTGGAGGGTAGCGCGTCTGCATTTTAAGCGTTAGGTCTGGGGTTCGATTCCCGCCCGGGACAGATTTAATCCTAAACGCATAAGGTTCGTTCTAGGAACGGCTGGCTTTCCTCTATATTGTCTTTCTTCTCTCTTCGTTTTCGGGACGATAAGACCTCAGTAGTTACAGTTTATCTTTAAAAATAAAAATTGAGTTTTTTTTTTATAATAACAAACTCTAAATTTTACATGCATGGAATAAGATTTTGCCTTGTATATTTCATACCATTTACCTATCATCTCATTTTCCAGGGCCAAAACAAGTTTTGACACCCTGAAAACATTTCACGGGGAAAGCAACTGTTTTCTGCTCTCGATAAATTCTCAACCCACTGACCCGGCAACATTAACACCAAGTGTGGACCACTGGGCTTCCTTTATCACCCAAAGGACAAATAACATGGGGGTATGTGTAACGGAACTTCACTTTAACGTGAAAACAAATCAGCCTCTCCCTTGAATCTTATTATATCAAGGTTGTATTGTAGGTACATTCCATTGGTTCAACTCTAGCAAATATGTAAATAACCTACAGTTTATAAGTTTATATCAGCACTTACAGATGAACAAACCTTAATTTTTAAATAGAGGAAAAAGATTTTTTGTCACCTTGTCCTCCCTAAGCTGTAGTATAAAATATGTTACTATTACTAATAAATTGTAGCCATAATCTTCTTTCTTGAAGCTATCATGTGTAAGAATCAAAACGAGAGGCAAAATATCCACACATAAAATCTTCTTTGTCCCCTTCTTCAAACTGATGTTTCAATGTTTCTATTTGATGTTTGTTATCAGGAAGTGGACATATTGGATCAGAAGACACCCAAGACAGACCCCGCTGTAGACACTTCAACCATTATACATCCACTGAGCCCCGAAGCAGACCATGTCACACTCAGCCAGTCCATGAGCGCCTCTGTTGGAGATAAAGTGAGTTATCTATAAGTTAAACTGAGATGTAAAAAGCATACTCCGAGACTTAGGTGTCGGGGCAAACATCCCTAAAGAATGGGTTCAACTTCTACGAATCCAAAGCAGGATACCCATCAGTTATCTTAAATGAGGGGGTCAGGTGTGGGTACAAAAAATATTATTATTATTATTTTTTTTTTTTATGTGAGACAGCTTTTTCATTGGTAAGATCATTTCGGAATTTTTGCCTTCCATCAAGATTTCTACTAGCGTGTCAAATGTCCTCACAAGGCTGAGTGCACCCCAAATTAACTAGCAACCCGTGGTGCATGGAATACTAGTCCTATCCATTCAATTTACTCTAGTAATGCCACTATTGGTTGCTATTCACTACAAGTGTCAATAAAACCTTGTATTCTGTCAGAAATCAAACATGAGACCTACAAGATACTGAAATCTGGAGGTTGACAGTATCCATGAGTATAAAATTTAAAAATAAACAAATAGGTTCCATTTGGCCACAATAATGTAGTAAATCAGAACTTACCCACAGTCTCCTTCGTCTCATCATCAGAACCCCCCTTTGGCACTCTAGTGGCAAACTGTAGGGGAAACTTGCTAGATTTCGCTTTTGGCTTCTCTTTGGTTTTAAAAATAAACAAATAGGTTCCATTTGGCCACAATAATGTAGTAAATCAGAACTTACCCACAGTCTCCTTCGTCTCATCATCAGAATCCCCCTTTGGCACTCTAGTGGCAAACTGTAGGGGAAACTTGCTAGATTTCGCTGTTGGCTTCTCTTTGGCCGGCGCCCCTTTAGGCGGCGCTTTCTCTTTGGGCGGCGCCTTCTTGTCGAATTTGGGTTTGGCGGCTTTCGCCGGCTTAGAGTTGCTCAGGCCGCTCTCAGAGATACCGGAGTCTGAGTCATCGGCGGCATGGTCTTCGCTCTCGGTTTCGTAGATGGAAGAGGACTTGTCTTCAGCGTGAGTGGGGAACACCGCAGCTACCAGACAGACTAGGAGGAGGAGTTTCCACATCCCGCGTGAGGGGGGCTCAGGACTTCATGGCTTCGGGGTGAGGAACCGCTTCGGGGTGATTTTTTCTGGAGGGGTCACTTGGACTCCGGGACTAGGGCTCTTGGCGTTGGAGCTTTGAAGGTATTATTCAAGTGTTGGGTCTTTGGTTTTTGCTACTTTAAAGAAGGCTTATTCTGTGTCAGTGTTGGAACTGTTGGAACAAAAAAAGGTGTAACTTATGCCGTAATGAGGCAGTCAGTGTGTTAAATAGGAAACTCAGGAAACACTTCTGGTGATGTGTTAGTGCCGGGCTAATCTTGTTGATCAAGATGTCACCTAACCACTTAACCCTTTTCAATGCTCCCCAAATTAGGGCTTACCATGTGATTCGTAATTTCGTAACTTTCTAGCTTTTTGGTCTCAGGGCTTCAAAATCAAGCATAAATATGATAAATTGTTCAACGAACAACTTGTAAAAGTTCTAAACTTACACTCGTATTTGTGAACAAAAGTTCTCGCTCTCAAGTCAGACTGAAACAGCCAGCCTGGTTAGCTTGGTTTTTAGCACGTCTGCCTTGTAAGCTCTAGGCCGCGGGTTTGATGTTCGTTCTCGGAACGGCTGGCTTTCTCCTATCCTGTCTTCCTTCTCTCTTCGATTTCGGAACGATAAGAGCTTGGCAATTACATATTCTGTTGTGTTGTTTGCAGGATCAACTGTTAGATGACACCAATGTCAGATTCGGAGAACACCTATCTTCGGAAGACGTGATGAGAATCAAACAACTCATGGTAGACTTCGTTCTCAAAGCTCTCATACCTTATGTCGAATCCCAGATCCATAACCTCACCGAAATAGTAAGTACTTTTGAAAATATAAGTAGATATTTATATTTCAGTCCCTTTCCTTTATTATTACAATAGTAATAAAAAGGTATAAGGGACGGACTATTGTATTCGCTTCGGTGTCTGTCACTCTGTCGGTCGGTCTGTCGGTCTGTCTGTCCCCATAGAAGGACTTATCCAAACTTGGTCGACGTATATATCAAATTAAAGGTCTTTTTACCAGGATCACGAAAGTGGTGGTGCAAATTTTGTCCAGAAAACCATCCAAAAAAAAGGTGTAACTTATGCCGTAATGAGGCAGTCAGTGTGTTAAATAGGAAACTCAGGAAACACTTCTGGTGATGTGTTAGTGTTAGTGCCGGGCTAATCTTGTTGATCAAGATGTCACCTAACCACTTAACCCTTTTCAACGCTATAATGCTCCCCAAATCAGGGCTTACCATGTGACTCGTAATTTCATAACCTTCTAGCTTTTTGGTCTCAGGGCTTCAAAATCAAGCATAAATATGATAAATTTTTCAACGAACAACTTGTAAAAGTTGTAAACTTACACCCGTATTTGTGAACAAAAGTTCTCGCTCTCAAGTCAGACTGAAACAGCCAGCCTAGTTAGCTTGGTTTTTAGCACGTCTACCTTGTAAGCTCTAGGCTGCGGGTTTGATGTTCGTTCTCGGAACGGCTGGCTTTCTCCTATCCTGTCTTCCTTGTCCGTTCGATTTCGTTACGATAAGACCTTGGCAGTTACATATTCTGTTCTGTTGTTTTGCAGGATCAACTGTTAGATGACACCAATGTCAGATTCGGAGAACACCTATCTTCAGAAGACGTGATGAGAATCAAACAACTCATGGTAGACTTCGTTCTCAAAGCGCTCATACCGTATGTCGAATCCCAGATCCATAACCTCACCGAAATAGTAAGTACTTTTGAAAATTTAAGTAGATATTTGTATTTTTATTTCTTTAATCAATCCATCACAAGCACAAAGTACTTAGAATCCTCCCCGTTTAAAACTTTAGCGTGATGGCTAAAGTTTGTTTTTGTCATCTTCTTGGAAAGAAGAAAATCTTATATCAGACGTTGGACAAGACAAGGAGTAAGAACATTCAAGACCTCCCTGGTGAAATATCTTGAAGACTCACCACAGTGAAAGAAAAAATCAGTTAAATAGCTCTTTTAGAAGAACCCTCTGTCACTTGAAAGTAGAGAGCCACAAAAAAGTATCGCTTCCCACAAATTTAATGTCCCGTGAAAAGAATGGTTTGTGGACACACCTTAAAAAGTTAAACTCATTCAAAGTAACAACCTCGTACCTACTTATCGTAAATTTTAAAGTAGTTACTCTGTCCTCATGAGAGTGTGTACAATCAAAGTAACTACCTCGTACCTATTTATCATAAATTTTAAAGTAGTTACTCTGTCCTCATGAGAGTGTGTACACCCCGCAAATCAGGTCTACTTACCATACAACGCGTATATTGGTAGCCATGAATACGCCTAGATTGCCCTGATCACTGGATAAGTTCCAAACACCTTGATATTGAGAATAGATGTGTTCTCGGGGCAGCATTTTGAGCTCCTTACGACGAACTATGGCACCTGAAAAAATGACGAATAGAAAGCCGTAATGAATTGAATAATTAATACGATGGCACCTAAAATGGCAAATACAGAGCAGCAATTAATTGAATAATTAGTAAACCAATTGAATATATATAATTAGCTAATTAGTCAACAAGTGGAAATTTCATATAGATATTTAAAAAAATTTGTCAGAAAAACATGGGGAAGGGAAAATGATAGAAAATCTTAAGGTGTGTCCACACATAGTCGACCGGCTGTCGATCGACACGATATCAGCTGAACCGTCCACACTACCTCGATAATATAGATTTATACCGTCGATTCACATCGATCGACGGTAATCAACTTTGTGTATTTTCTGATCTCACCACTTTTATAGGCCGACATTTTTGGATAGGAACTTGGCCTTTTTTTTCACATTTGTGTTTTTGTGGGGGATTGATATTAAACGGAAAACAGAGGGAACTTGTCTAGACGAAATTACACTATAGCTAGTCGTATACTACTTTGGTGCCTATCTGCCTATACGTCAAGCGAAAGTACTTTGGTCCCTATACACCGATACGTTCAAAAGAAAGTACTTTTTGTTTCCTATACACTGGATGCGTTCACTTCCCACTATCGTACGGAATAAGCCACGTGGTTCTACTAGTCGAACTCTATTGCAGTCTGAAAAGAGTTTTCAGTAGTAAGGAGCTGATAGCAATCAGCCTTTATGATGCCTGTTGTTACCCTGGCCTATTGTTTAATAGCGTGACACATCGATTAACCCGTTGACTGCCTTTCCGATTCACCTGACGTTGTAGCCGGGAGTCAACAGATTGAGTCTCGTCGACCTATTTGAACAATTTTAATTGTTTTTGTAATTGTAATTTATTTATTTAAAGTGAATATAATACAGACAATTGACAAAATAATGCATAACGGCAACATCCTATTACATTATAAACACTGTGTAATATAGGCGTGGCACAGACACAGGCAACAATGGCAAGAACTTCATGGATACTTGAGCAACAAATTGCAATATTTTCATTTCCTGTTTGCTCAAATGTCTTCATCAACATGGCCACAAGTCGCTCTTTTCTCAAAACAATTTTCCTTCTCTTCTATAGTGTTGTAGTAGGTCTCTATACTTATTTTGTGGCTCGCAGCGGGCCGCACAATTTGACCAGGCGGGCCGCATGCGGCCCGCGGGCCGCCAGTTTGACATGCCTGAATTAAATGATAATAAAATGCTTTTTCTGGGATTGAACCGGCGCCGTCTTGTTTACCAGGTCTTGACCACTACGTCACCGCGGCAGTTAATTTTTTTCGTCCTCACCTGGGGATCGATCCGGAACCCGAGCACATAGCCTCCGCTCTGTTCATAACTCTCGATAACTAGGGCCAGACCAAACTTGGACTCCCGGAGCCGAATACTGGCAATCTGAATGTAGGGAAGAGATATGTTGAATGATTCGTTCATGTCTGCATACCTAAGGTAGAAAAATAGGGGGCATATTTAATAAAGGGAAAACCCTAATAATACACAAAATAATCAAAATTCAAAATCAAGGCACGTGCGATATATCATTGGAGAAAACACAACGCAAAAGATAAGATGAATTATGTAAGCATGCTTG
>NW_007378336.1:0-4801 GCF_000475195.1 Diaphorina citri | reverse complement strand
TGGGGGATTTTTTTCACATTTTCTCACACAAATGAGCTCTGATCTTGAAATTTGTCGCGACGACCTATGAGCTCAAAGGTTCATGGCAAACATACTTCTCTCAGACTTATTTCCTTTAACGCCCATCTGTCTATATCGACACGTTTAAACACCAAACAAGTTGGTACTCAGAAGAGGTGCCCGACGTGAAACGCTCAGCGTATCACGTCAACCACGACGCAAAAAACACGTCGCTAGGAAACCGTACCTTCAGACTTATTTCCTTTAACGCCCACCTGTCTCTATCGACACGTTTAAACACCAAACAAGTTGACAACTCATATGGATACTTCTTTTTGTTCTCACATGCCAAAAAAGTCATTCCACTCATGATTGTTCTTGAAGCGTAGGGGCTCGTTACAATTCTCTCTATCGAACTTTTTTTCAAGTCCCTCGTTACTGGTCTTGGAGCGTAGTAGCTTGGTTGACTTCTTTTTGTTCTCACATGCCAAAAAAGTCATTCCACTCATGATTGTTCTTGAAGCGTAGGGGCTCGTTACAATTCTCTCTATCGAATTTTTTTCCAAGTCCCTCGTTACTGGTCTTGGAGCGTAGTAGCTTGGTTGGCATGGTTACCAGAGCTCGGGATGACTTCCCACAGGCGAGCCATGGTGAAGCCAGGTTTGGGCTGCTCTACACACAGTCCCAGTTCAGGCGAGAATACGAGCTTCCTATTGGCTGAGGCGGTACCCCCACCCATATGGTCGGCAGAGTATAGAGTGAGAGTGTTGGACAGGTCAAGCATATTGTCGTCCTCTTCTAACTCGGCTATGTCCTCCTGAAATAATAATAATAGTAGACCCATTTCCTTTGCTAAGAAATAGCAAAGGTTGAGTGCGAAGGGCATCCACTCTTGAAATTTTGTAGCCAAAACCAAATGTCAGCCCAAAGCGATCACCCTAGCTAGGATTCATTGAGAGGCTGACGAAAAACGCCGACCCCGTCTGAACACGGGAGAAGGCGAAGGAGAAGAAGTAGACTCTTTAAGTGGAAGGTAACCACTAGGCGCGGTTAACGCCGGCGTTCTCTAGCGCCTAACCCTTAGTGGAATTTTGTAGCCAAAACCAAATGTCAGCCCAAAGCGATCACCCTAGCTAGGATTCATTGAGAGGCTGACGAAAAACGCCGACCCCATCTGAACACGAGAGAAGGCGAAGGAGAAGAACTAGACTCTTTAAGTGGAAGGTAACCACTAGGCGCGGTTAACGCCGGCGTTCTCTAGCGCCTAACCCTTAAAGCTCCATAATAGACTAATGATAATGGAAAATTGATTGTAAACTCTTTTGTGCTTCCCCCGGTGCGCTTGATAAGAGGAAGAGTGCGGGTTCGAATCTCAGCTGAGGCAATTTCCTACCTGAACTACAGGAGCTTCCTCAGCTAATATGGCCACGTCGGAGACTACATAGTCCACCCCGTACTCGGGAGTAGTCGTGTGAATTCGGTGATAGGACTGAAGCTCCTTACATACTGTCTGCATTGTTTCCTGAAATAATAACGATAATAGTGCTTATTTATACTGCTCGCATAGGACTGAAAATTCCCTTTAGGTACTCTACTACTATTATTGTGGTCAAAGTCTCAAATTATATTGAGTATAAAATTCCATACCTCGGCCAGGATTGAACGCACGCCCTACTGTTTACCTGGCGAGCGTCTTGACCACTATGCCAGCGAGACTGGTACTTTACTGATGAATTAAATGATAATAAAATGCTTTTTCTGGGATTGAACCGGCGCCGTCCTGTTTACCAGGTCTTGACCACTACGTCACCGCGGCAGTTGTGGTTAATTTTTTTTCGTCCTCACCTGGGGATCGATCCGGAACCCGAGCACATAGCCTCCGCTCTGTTCATAACTCTCGATAACTAGGGCCAGACCAAACTTGGACTCCCGGAGCCGAATGCTGGCAATCTGAATGTAGGGAAGAGATATGTTGAATGATTCGTTCATGTCTGCATACCTAAGGTAGAAAAATAAGGGGCATATTTAATAAAGGGAAAACCCTAATAATACACAAAATAATCGAAATTCAAAATCAAGGCACGTGCGATATATCATTGGAGAAAACAAAAAATATATGTACATTCTTGGAAAGAAGAAAATCTTATATCAGACGTTGGACAAGACAAGGAGTAAGAACATTCAAGACCTCCCTGGTGAAATATCTTGAAGGCTCACCACAGTGAAAGAAAAAATCAGTTAAATAGCTCTTTTAGAAGAACCCTGTCACTTGAAAGTAGAGAGCCACAAAAAAGTATCGCTTCCCACAAATTTAATGTCCCGTGAAAAAATGGTTTGTGGACACACCTTAAAAAGTTAAACTCATTCAAAGTAACTACCTCGTACCTATTTATCATAAATTTTAAAGTAGTTACTCTGTCCTCATGAGAGTGTGTACACCCCGCAAATCAGGTTTACTTACCATACAACGCGTATATTGGTAGCCATGAATACTCCTAGATTGCCCTGATCACTGGATAAGTTCCAAACACCTTGATATTGAGAATAGATGTGTTCTCGGGGCAGCATTTTGAGCTCCTTACGACGAACTATGGCACCTGAAAAAAATGACGAATAGAAAGCCGTAATGAATTGAATAATTAATACGATGGCACCTAAAATGACAAATACAGAGCAGCAATTAATTGATAATAATTAGTAATTAGAATACATAATTAGCTAATTAGTCAACAAGTGGAAATTATAATATAGATTTATACCGTCGATTCACATCGATCGACGGCAGTCAACTATGTGTGAAAATTATAATATAGATTTATACCGTCGATTCACATCGATCGACGGTAATCAACTTTGTGTGAACACCAGTACTGACCTCTTAGTTTCAAGTCTCGATATAGTTTGGATGAGTTATAGGCCCGATATACACCTAGTACTGACGTAAAGTGACGTGTGTTACCAGGAACCAAGTTGGTGAAGATGAATTCAAATCTGAAACCATGATGAAAAGAAAACATGGATTAAACATGTTGGGTGGAAGAGCTCCTCCTGTGCCCTAAATCACCAAAGTATGGAAAAGTGTTTACAATTCCATATTTCGATATGATTCGTCCAAATTCAAAATTCTGCTTTTCTATTGGCTATTACACTTGTAAGATACTTTTCCATACTTTGGTGATTTAGGGCACAGGAGAGCCACTTAAAAGAAAGACAAAAAAATTGTGCAAAGAAACAAGGACTTTACGGATCTCTTTCATACCAAGCCCATTCCGTAGTAGTCTGTCATTAAATGGTCGAAAAAAGGATACAATAAGATCTTTTCATTTCGATTCTGGGTCAATGGAGTCTAGAAATCGATTACACATTACAAGGACCTAGAGTGGTCAATACAGACCAGCCTTGAGCTGTGTCCACACTCCACACATAGTCGACACGGTCGATCGATGTCTACTGAAACCGTACACTGCGTCGACAACATAGATTCACCTCTTCACCTCGTCGATCGACGGCGTCGACTATGTGTGGACACAGCTTTACAAGCAGTCAGTATACTGTGTTTTAGCAACCAAATTGTTTGACAGTATTGATTGGGGGGGAAAAGGTAATTATGCAGAAGCCACGTCCGTGGAAAAGAAAAGCTTCTTTTTGTATTTAACCTAACCCTATAATAACACTGGTCACTGCTCGTTTGTGCCAGTTCCTTTGGTAGCAATATTCCACGGACGTGACTTCTGCACAAGTACCCTTAGGGAAGAGATATGTTGAATGATTCGTTCATGTCTGCATACCTAAGGTAGAAAAATAGGGGGCATATTTAATAAAGGGAAAACCCTAACAATACACAAAATAATCAAAATTCAAAATCAAGGCACGTGCGATATATCATTGGAGAAAACGTAACCTTAGTACTGACTTGCTGAATACAGGCAAGACCTATGGACAGGTTGATACGGAGTACGGATAGCGAGTTCCACATGAGGCGTAGACTAGTGATGACGAGACGGCCCTTGTCACCCGCGTTACCTGGAATATTGGGTTGGGGAACAGGTGTCGAATTGGGTTTAGCTAGTAAAATCTGCCTCAGGAAAAGATGTGTTTTACTTTCGGAAAAGGAACCTTTAATGTGACACCTTTTTAATTTCCTTATCCTATGGGAAGGAAAGTAACGTATCCGGGCAAAATTTCTATGTGATTCAATGTTATTATTAGTGCTTCAATGAAGTATAGAACTAGTCTGGCTGGGAGACTTTAAACAGGGAGTAGACTAGCTTACAGCTTAGTCTGCCTGGGAGACTTTAAACAGGGAGGATACCAGCCTGAAATTTCCCTTGCTAACGAAATAGCTAAGGTTGAGTATTGCCAGCCTAGTTAGCTTGGTTGGTGGCGCGTCTGCCTTGTAAGCGCTAGGCCGCGGGTTCGATTCCCGCCCGGGGCGGATTTTATCCTGATAGGATAATCTTCGTTCTCGGAACGGCTGGCTTTTCTCCTATCCTGTCATCCTTCTCTCTTCGATTTCGGGACGATAAGACCTTAGCAGTTACAGTTCCCTCTGTCAAACCTCTTTAAAAAAATGTTAAGTACGAAAGGCATTAACTCGTAAAATATTTGTAGTTAAAACCAAATGTCGGCCCAAAGCAATCACCCTAAGGCTGATTGAGAGGGACTGAAAACACCGACCTCGTCTGAACACGGGAATAATAATAATAATAATAATAGTGCTTATTTATACTGCTTGAATAGGACTGAAAAGTCCCTTTACTCCAGCAGTAGGCTACTACTATTATTGTGGTCAAATTCTCAA
>NW_007378335.1:121310-124700 GCF_000475195.1 Diaphorina citri | reverse complement strand
TTTAAAAAGGTTTTATAGTGCTATCTTCCACTAAAATCAAGTAATTTGCCTTAATCTGTAAAGAAAAAGCAAAGGTTGCGTGCGAAGGACATCATCCACTTGTAAATTTTGTGTAGCCAAAAACCAAATGTCAGCCCAAAAGCGATAACCTTAGGACTCAATAAATGGTTTCTTCAAATTAAATTGATCCCAAGAGCAAGGTAAACCTAGACCCTTGACAAATGGGAGTGTGCCTGAAGGCATGTGATGTGTTCCAATCCGCTCGACCCTTAATGGGTGACGATTAAGCGGCTGACGAAAAACGCTAACCCCGTCTGAACACGGGGAAAGGCGAATGAGAAAGACACATCGACTATCATTGACATTAAATCAGGGGTCTCTCTTCAAGTATGGGTCCCACATAAGTCACCTCCCCCCTATTTCTTAGATAAGCAATCAGTAGTTTTGGAATGTCGAATGTGCTGTAAGCAAGTCAGTTCTGAGCCATACCAGAAACCAAAACCCAACAATCACCAATACAACACAAACATTAGATACTTACTTACACATATGAACAATCCCCAATACAAACATTGATGTGTTCCAATCCGCTCGACCCTTAATGGGTGACGATTAAGAGGCTGACGAAAAACGCTAACCCCGTCTGAACACGGGAAAAGGCTCACTGACATTAAATCAGGGGTCTCTCTTCAATTATGGGTCCCACATAAGTCACCTCCCCCCTATTTCTTAGATAAGCAATCAGTAGTTTTGGAATGTCGTATGTGCTGTAAGCAAGTCAGTAAACTCCTGAGCCATACCAGAAACCAAAACCCAACAATCACCAATACAACACAACACAAACATTAGATACGTAGGTATATACATAGATACGTTAGATACGTATAGGTACATACGAACAATTCTCCCACATAAGTCACCTCCCCCCTATTTCTTAGATAAGCAATCAGTAGTTTTGGAATGTCGTATGTGCTGTAAGCAAGTCAGTAAACTAACTCCTGAGCCATACCAGAAACCAAAACCCAACAATCACCAATACAACACAACACAAACATTAGATAGGTACTTATACATACGAACAATCCCCAATACAAATAAACATTAAGGTAAATGAACAATCCCCAATACAAATACATTAAAGAGTAGAACAATGGTCTCGTGCATTTCAAGAACAAACAAAATGCAGTTCAACAACACAACCGAATGCTTCTCAATAACCAATGTCAACAAATAACAACAACACTCGGAATAATCTCAAGTTAAATTGTTTGTTAACTTTTTTTTTTTCAAGAGTTTTGATAGAGGCGACTGTAACTGCCAAGGTCTTATCGTGCCGAAATCGAAGAGAGAAGGAAGACAGGATAGGAGAAAGCCAGCCTTTCTCAGAATGAACATTATCCGTACACGATAAAATCCGACCCGGGCGGGAATCGAACCCGCGGCCTGGCGCTTACAAGACAGATTAATAGAGCTAGGGTGATTGATTTGGGCTGAAATTTGGTTTTGGCTACAAAATTTTACGAGTGGATGCCCTTCGCACTCAACCTTTGCTATTTCTTAACCAAGGGAAATTTCTGATTTCAAGCTGGTATCCTCCCTGTAGTCCCCCAGTCAGACTAGTAAAACACTAGGTAGGTAATCTGATTATATTGACCTGTTGAAATAATAATGGCTTACCTTATTTTCTATTTGACTAGGGTTCTTAGTTGGGGATTATTATTTACACCGACTCGAGTTTCGCCTCACTCGTAGGCGTAGGCGTAGGCGTAGGAGAATATGGGACTATGGACATATTTATTATGTATGGATATATGGACTATGGACATATTTATGTACCTACCTATAAGGACTATGGACATATTTATGTACCTACCTATAAGGACTATGGACATATTTATGTATGGATATATGGACATGGAAAGACTATGAATAGCATAATCTGAATACGGACTAAAGTAAAGCGTAGGACAGAATGGCTATGACATTATAAGCCACAAGTATACCTGGTTACCTGGACATACAGTGTGCACCAGAAGTCCTACTTGGTGCCCCCTATTTGAAAATAACTTTAAGCTATTCAAAAGCAATCTTGAAAGGTGGTAGTGCTTATTTATACTGCTCGCATAGGACTGAAAAGTCCCTTTACTCCAGCAGTAGGCTACTACTATTATTGTGGTCGAATTCTCAAACTACATTGAGGATAAAATTCCATACCTCGGCTGAGATTGAAACCACGCCCTCCTGTTTACCAGTCGAGCGCCTTGACCACTACACCACCGAGGTAGGTTATACTCCCTTTTATGTCCATTGTTCGCCATCGCCACTGGTCACTGTTGTCTACAGAGTGCCCCCTATTATCTTCTCAAGCTCCGACACTGGACTACAATAGAGTACTATTTCTAACATACGGGATAAGCTTTTAAGTGCTTTATATAGGGTGACACCAAAGTCAATTTTTTTTTTTTTTAATCAATAAGTGCAGTTTGTCATAGATCGTAAGATTGTAAATTGTACTAAATAAACAATAAATAAATAAATAAACTATTACTAGCCCGGTGCACTTTATGATGCGTCTCACAACTTTATGTTTGCGACAGTTCGCTACATGTGGCTAAAAACAGACTGGAGAGGAGAGCATAGAGCTTTTTGCTCTCAGCTCTATGCAGTTTGAAGTCGTTGACTCTCACTCCGTACACACAACTATATGAACGAAAGACTAGCTTGGGAGGTAGGTAATTTTTTTCCATCCTAAGGAAAAAATTTCAGAATTGAAAAAGTCCCAGTAGTCAGCCTACTTGGCTTGGAGAATAGCGCGTCCGCCTTGTAAGTCCTGGGTCACGAGTTCGATTGCCCCCCCCGGAAGGATTTTATCCTAAATGGACAAGGTTTGTTCTCGGAACGGCTGGCTTTCTCCTATCCTCCCTTCGCTTTTAGAACGATAAGACCTTGGTAGTTATAGCTCCCTACATCGAACCTCTTGAAAAAAAGAGAACTCTTAGCAGTTCAAAAGTTAAAGGGGTACTTAGTATTAGAACTCTTGGAAGACCCTATATTGCTGGACTGTATTGGTACTAAAAAGACACAATGGGCACGTACTCGGCTCACAATGCAGAGGTCACAGATGCAGTGTTGCACCCGACACACCCTCTGTCTCGGCCATGTACTATGTTTTTGGGCCTATGTAGGTATACTGACTATGATATGAATTGGGACCCTAGTACCTGTATGTAAAGTGGAGCCTATGTACGTACATACCTAGGTCTCAAGATTTTTCCGCCACACACGTTCAGACGGTCTGACAGACTGTCTGAGCGTGAGTCAGACTGTCTGAGCGTGAGTCAGACTGTCTGAGCGTGAGTGGCTGCCACAATAGGGACACACACGTAAACC
>NW_007378335.1:91337-120864 GCF_000475195.1 Diaphorina citri | reverse complement strand
GGTACTGATTTTCTTTAATCACGATCGAATAAACTACGGGCTAAAAAATTCCCGGAGGGACGGACCCAGCTTGTTCTTAAGGTCTTCTCGTTCCGAAATCGAAAAGAGAAGAAGCATAGGATAGTAGAAACCCAGCCGTTCCGAGAACGAACCTTATCTGATGATTGGGATAAAATCCTCCCCGGCCGGAAATCAAAACCGCGACCTGGCGCTTATATGGCAGGCGCGCTGCCCTCCAAGCGTCCAAGCTAACTAGGCTTTGAAGGAGCACTCCTAGAAGGACTTATCCAAACCTGGTCGACCTATATATCAAATTAAAGGTCTTTTTACCAGGATCACGAAAATGGTGGTGCAAATTTTTTTGCAAATTTTGGGGGATTTTTTTTTTCACATTTTCTCACACAAATGAGCTCTGATCTTGAAATTTGTCGCGACGACCTATGAACTCAAAGCGAGAAAGCTTCAGTCGTTAATTTAAGACTGTGATCAGTACACACCTACATTTAATCTGGCTGGGGGTCTAGACCAGCTTAGTCTGGCTGGGAGACTTTAAACAGGGAGTAGACCAGCTTAGTCTGGCTGGGGAACTTTAAACAGGGAGTAGACCAGCTTAGTCTGGCTGGGGGACTTTAAACAGGGAGTAGACCAGCTTAGTCTGGCTGGGAAACTTTAAACAGGGAGTAGACCAACTTAGTCTGGCTGGGGGACTTTAAACAGGGAGTAGACCAGCCTCAAATCTACCTTGCTAAAGAAAAAGCAAAGGTTGCGTGCGAAGGACATCATCCACTTGTAAATTTTGTGTAGCCAAAAACCAAATGTCAGCCCAAAAGCGATCACCTTAGGACTCAATAAATGGTTTCTTCAAATTAAATTGATCCCAAGAGCAAGGTAAACCTAGACCCGTCCCTTCTTCCTGTGTGCTCCTTCAGGATCTGATTCATTGACTGAGTAGTTCACTAAAAAGATTAGTTCTTTTTAACCAGACATTTTTTTTTTCTTTTTCTTCTTTTTTTAATCAAATCAAGAATGATAATAAACTGAATATTAAACAAATTAGGTAGGTACATATGTACTGATTTTCTCTAATCACGATCGAATAAAACTACGGGCTAAAAAATTCCCGGAGGGACGGACCCAGCTTGTTCTTTTTCTTCTCATTTTTCTTACTTCTTCCATAATACCTTCATGGGATCAGTTATTTTAATTTCATTGGGTTGGGGGATCAGTTATGATCTTTGGATAATTTATTCTAATCCCTTACATTTCTGTAGGTCACACACACATTTCGGGTAAAACAGGTTCTGGTAAGGTTTGTAGGTCACATGGCTCATGGTGTGATTCAGGGCTCAGAAAACCCCACGGGGGTTCTTCACACCTACACCTACTTACCTGAAAATTTCAATTTTTTTTTTCAACAGGTTTGATAGAGGGAACAGTAACTGCTTAGGTCTTACCGTCTCAAAATCGAAGAGAGAAAGAATCGAATCGCGGGAATCGAACCCGCGGCCTAGCGCAAGACAGACAAGGCAGACGCGCTACCAAGCAAGCTAACTAGGCTGGTTGGCCTTATGGCTGGGATAATACACCAATTTAGGGGACTAATTGTTCGCTTTAAGGCGTGAACCAGTTTGCAAGGGCAGTTCCCTTCTTCCTGTGTGCTCCTTCAGGATCTGATTCATTGACTGAGTAGTTCACTAAAAAGATTGGTTCTTTTTAACCAGACATTTTTTTTCTTCTTTTTTTTGCAAAGCTGTAGACTTCTAGTTTCCAGGGTTTAAGCTTTGCATACAAGTGAAGAGTTAATTACATGTTTTAGAATCTGACTCACTGACTGTGAGTAGTTCACTGAAAAAGCTTTGCATACAAGTGAAGAGTTAATTACATGTTTTAGGATCTGACTCACTGACTGAGTAGTTCACTGAAAGGAGTAGTTCTTTTTTATAACTCGCTCACTTAACATCTCTAGTAAGCTGACTTTAGAAACCACTGAACCAGACATTTCTTTCTTTTTTTTTGCAAAGCTGTAGACTTCTCGTTTCCAGAGCTTAAGCTTTGCATACAAGAGTGTGAGGACATTTTTAGTATGTTGTAGTGAGGACTTAAGTCGGGATTTTACGATCCAACATGGCGAGAGAAGAGCCTAGTGTCTATCATGCTTATACAGGGTGGTCCAGATGTCTAGCATGCCTATACAGGGTGTCCCAGATGTGAAAATATCTGGTCACAAGTGCTTACAGCTTCAGATTTTGAGATTTGATTTCAGATTTTGAGAAATACGAAGTTGGAAAAATTTTTTATAACTCGCTCACTTAACATCTCTAGTAAGCTGACTTTAGAAACCACTGAACCAGACATTTCTTTCTTTTTTTTTTGCAAAGCTGTAGACTTCTCGTTTCCAGAGCTTAAGCTTTGCATACAAGAGTGTGAGGACATTTTTAGTATGTTGTAGTGAGGACTTAAGTCGGGATTTTACGATCCAACATGGCGAGAGAAGAGCCTAGTGTCTATCATGCTTATACAGGGTGGCCCAGATGTCTAGCATGCCTATACAGGGTGTCCCAGATGTGAAAATATCTGGTCACAAGGGCTTACAACTTCAGATTTTGAGATTTGATTTCAGATTTTGAGAAATACGAAGTTGAAAAAAGAAAGAAATGTCTGGTTCAGTGGTTTCTAAAGTCAGCTTACTAGAGATGTTAAGTGAGCGAGTTATAAAAAAAGAACTACTCCTTTCAGTGAACTACTCAGTCAGTGAGTCAGATCCTAAAACATGTAATTAACTCTTCACTTGTATGCAAAGCTTAAGCCCTGGAAACTAGAAGTCTACAGCTTTGCAACAAAAAAGAAGAAGAAGAAGTACTTGGGTGATGTTTCAAAGTCATAGAGCAGGAAAAATGAGGACCAACGGAATTTTTCTTTTTCTCCTACGACTTCTAGATACCGAGTTAAATCGATTTAAAAAATACCGGTATATCGTAAACTTTGACGTCACGGCATACGCTCCCGTAGGCGATGACGTCGTGATTCATGACTCCCGCTTCGTTTGTTTGTGCGCAAGCGTTTCTGCGCATTTTGACGTGAATTCTGACGTCACAACTCTTCGAACTTTTTCATTAGAACGGCAACTAAAAATTAAATTTTCGACCTTTTAAAGTTAGTTTGACTCGGAGTTTTGACCTCAGATTTGGATTTTTCACAACTTTTTACGTAGGAATCGACCTTTTATTAATAATATTTTCCCAATTGCAACTCCTCCATTCCTTGGTCTGTAGCCACCTCAAGCCTAAGGCCTAAGCCTAATAGGCTCGCGTAGGCTGGAGACCTAACCCTATCTGTTGCGGTAGGTTTGAAATACCATGACCTCAGATTTGGATTTTTCACAACTTTTTACGTAGGAATCGACCTTTTATTAATAATATTTTCCCAATTGCAACTCCTCCATTGGGACCGAGGCTAGTTGAAATAATTGAAATCCCGTAAAAAAACAATGAAAAAGGGGGCAAAATTTAGATACAAAAGAAGAAAATAATTAATAAATACAAATACCCTATTTTGAACTGATTTTGGGGTTGAAATAATAGAGAGTTGAAATAATGGAGGTATATATATTATATTTTCGTGTCCAGAATAATGGAGGTTGAAATAATCGAGGTTCTACTGTATTTTAGTTTTTATTTTTAACCCCTTCTGTACCTACTGTTTTAATTTGTTTTCTCCAAATATGCAAGTTAGTTTTTATTTCAACCCATTGTTGTCTCTATGGTCCGTTTCTGTACAGGTTCGAAAATATTCACCACCCTCAAGATTTTTCCGCCACACACGTTCAGACGGTCTGACAGACTGTCTGAGCGTGAGTGGCTGAAAACCGCCAAAAAACGGTAGAAAACCGCCAAAAAGCGGTCAAAATACTGCCAACCGCAGCACCTATCTCAACCAAGTTTCATGTCGCATCCTAGTCACATTTGTGAACTATAAATACCTATGTACCAAATTTCAAGTCTCTAGCTCATACCGTTCCCGAGATATTGTTAAATTACAGCGAAAACCGCCAAAAAGCGGTAAAATGCCGCCAAGCGTTGCTCCGGTCTTAACCAAAAGTTTCGTGTCGCATCCTTGTCACATTTCACAGCTACATACCATTTCAAGTCTCTAGCTCTTACCCTCCTCGAGATATTTTGTTTACAGACAGACACACACGGACCAATGGCTGAAACTTTGTATTTAGGCTCTAGGTACCTCAAAACGTGTTTTGTCATTAAAAACTGACCATCGAAAATTTGATTCGATTATACATATATCTATTACTTTCCTTCCTACAGGATAAGGAAAGTAAAAAACGTACCTTATTGCACGCAGGAGGCCCGGGTTCGATTCCCGGCGGGGCCGAGGTTTTTTTTCGGCTCTGTGCTTGGAGTTCGGGGCGCACTCAGCCTCATGAGGACAATTGAGTAGCTACTTTAATCGAGTAGCGACCAGTGGCGTCATTACCAGGGTAAAAAGATTATTGAAATTGATTGCAAAGGAGGCACTTGAAATTGATTGCAAAGGAGGCAGTAGTGTTGTGATATCCACAAAAGTTGTGAACCTTTTTTTACTGACCGAACAAAGTTATCATCACACTTTAACCTCTGAGAATACTTTAAAAGTCCTTGGACTTCACGGGTCTGTGTCGTAGCATGTCCATCCCATAGTATGTCCCTCATCAGATGGACGAGAAGAGACACTGCCAATTAGGTGCTGGGTTGAAAGCATTAGAAAGTAAGCGAGTGAAATATTTGCAATCTTCGTCAGTAAAAAATGGTTTCTTCGCAATTGATATCAGGGGCAAGGTAAACCTAGTCCCTTGACAAATGGAGTCTGAACTCCTGAAGACATGTGATGTCTCAGCCTCATGAGGACAATTGAGTAGCTACTTTAATCGAGTAGCGACCAGTGGCGTCATTACCAGGGTAAAAAGATTTTTTTTATTAACATTTATTAAAGTGCGTAAAAAGATTGTTGCAATTGATTGCAAAGGAGGCACTTAGTAATGTTGTGATATCCACAAAAGTTGTGAACCTTTTTTTACTGATCGAACAACGTTATCATCACACTTTAACCTCTGAGAATACTTTTAAAGTCCTTGGACTTCACGGGTTTGTGTCGTAGCATGTCCATCCCGTAGTATGTCCCTCATCAGATGGACGAGAAGAGACACTGCCAATTAGGTGCTGGGTTGAGAGCATTAGAAAGTAAGCGAGTGAAATATTTGCAATCTTCGTCAGTAAAAAATGGTTTCTTCGAAATTGATCTCAGGGGCAAGGTAAACTTAGTCTCTTGACAAATGGAGTGTGCCTGAAGGCATGTGATGTGTTCCAATCCCCTCGACCGCATCTGATGAGGGTTACATCGTCGTACTACGGGATGGACATGCTACGACACAGACGACATGAGTCTGGCGTATCCCCAGCACTGTTTGAGAAGAGCTGACAAAAAATGGCGAAGACATCCACCAAGAGTCTCATGTCTACTTCTCAACTTAATCCTTCAATACGGTCTGACTGTAAGTTGATAAGTTTCCAATAGTTTTTATGTTGGAACGCGAGAGACAACCAGCTAACCATTAACCATTCTTAAATAATAAAATTGTTATTATTATTATTATTATTATTATTATTATTATTATTATCATTATTATTTTTAACCATGTTTAACCATTCTTGTTATTTTTGTGACGGCGGTGACGGCAAGAGTTTGATAAAGGGAACTGTAACTGCTAAGGTCTTATCATTCCGAAATCGAAAAGAGAAGAAGCATGGGATAGTAGAAACCCAGCCGTTCCGAGAACGAACCTTATCTGATGATTGGGATAAAATCCTCCCCGGCCGGAAAGTTCGATTGCCGCCCGGGGCGGATTTTATTCTGATGGGATAATCTTCGTTCTCGGAACGGCTGGCTTTCTCCTATCCTGTCTTCCTCCTCTCTTCGATTTCGGGACAATAAGACCATAGCACAGTTCCCTCTGTCAAACCTCTTCAAAAAAAAAAAGTCTTGAAGTGGGTTTCACCAACTTTCTTTTTATCAGCCTCTTAACTTAACAGCCCTGTTAAGTCTTTGCAAATGGAACTTAACAGGCAGTTAACTTAACATGCCTACTAAGGTTTGAAAAAATATTGGTGAAATTCCCTGTTGAAACGTTAGGATGATCTCTAGCCCCAATTGGAGTAGACAGCCGTCCCATAAAGAAGCCGTCCCACTTTCTATAGCAAAGGTACATAAAATCGGGTTCGATTCCCGCCAGCGACGAACTTTATCCTAAAAAGCTCTGCTGTATTTTTTTTTATTTAAGCAAGGTTTTATTTTTTAAAAAATACACCTATTTTGTACCAAATACATGAGACCTTGTTTAGACTGCGGGAGTAAAGGGACTTTTCAGTCCCATTCTGGCAGTATAAACAGGGTATATTCTATTCTATTCTAAAAAGATAGGGTTCGTGGCCCTAAAGAGTCCTTTCTTTCTAGGGTCCTTTTCTTCCCAGCGAAAGACCCTGTAAAGGTGAGATAAAAAGCATAGCATGTTCTGACCTTATTGGATCGCTGCATGCTAGCAGTTCTGCATATGAGATGTGTTATGTTTTAAACATATCTGCACGGGATCAGGAGTTCTCAACCTTTTTTTTTTAGCAACCTCCGTGGCCGAGTGGGTATCACACTAGGCTTGCACGCAGGAGGCCCGGGTTCGATTCCCGGCGGGGCCGAGGTTTTTTTCGGCTCTGTGCTGGGAGTTCGGGGCGCACTCAGCCTCGTGAGGACAATTGAGTAGCTACTTTAATCGAGTAGCGACCAGTGGCGTCATTACCAGGGTAAAAAGATTTTTTTTTATTAACATTTATTAAAGTGCGTAAAAAGATGATTGCAATTGATTGCAAAGGAGGCACTTGGTAATGTTGTGATATCCACAAAAGTTGTGAACCTTTTTTTACTGACCGGACAAAGTTATCATCACACTTTAACCTCTGAGAATACTTTAAAAGTCCTTGGACTTCACGGGTCTGTGTCGTAGCATGTCCATCCCGTAGTATGTCCCTCATCAGATGGACGAGAAGAGACACTGCCAATTAGGTGCTGGGTTGAGAGCATTAGAAAGTGCGCGAGTGAAATATTTGCAATCTTCGTCAGTAAAAGATGGTTTCTTCGAAATTGCTATCAGGGGCAAGGTAAACCTAGTCCCTTGACAAATGGAGTGTGCCTGAAGGGAGAGAGAGAAAGAGAGAGAGAGAGAGAGAGAGAGAGAGAGAGAGAGATTTGATAACTGTAACTACGGAGGTCTTATCGTCCCGAAATCGAAGAGAGAAGGAAGACAGGAACCTTATCTGTTTAGGATAAAGCCCGCCCCAGGCGCGAATCGAACCTGCGACCTGGGGCTTACAACTCTTACAAGGTGCCTGAAGGCATGTGATGTGTTCCAATCCCCTCGACCCCATCTGATGAGGGTTACATCGTCGTACTACGGGATGGACATGCTACGACACAGACCACACGAGTCTGGCGTATCCCCACTGTTTGAGAAGAGCTGACAAAAAATGGCGAAGACATCCACCAAGAGTCTCATGTCTACTTCTCAACTTAATCCTTCAATACGGTCTGACTGTAAGTTGATAAGTTTCCAATAGTTTTTATGTTGGAACGCGAGAGACAACCAGCTAACCATTAACCATTCTTAAGTGGTGGAGAATAGGCAGTAGAATGAAATGGAATATACTCTGTGTATACTGCCAGGTTTGATAGAGGGAACTGTAACAACACAGGTCTAGCGAGGAAGGAAGACAGGATAGGAGAAAGCCAGCCGTTCCGAGAACGAACCTTGTCTGTTTGGAATAAATTTCGCCCCGTGAGAGAATCAAACCTGCGATCTAGAGCTTACAAGGCAGACACGCTACCTCCCAAGGTTTGACAGAGGGCAGTGTAACTGAGAAGGTCTTATCGTGCTGAAATCGTAGAGAGAAAGAAGACAGGATAGGAGAAAGCCAACCGTTCCCAGAACGAACCTTATCTGTTTAGGATATAGCGATATAGTTCGCCCCGGACGATTTTACGAGTACCTACATATTTACATAGTACATACCAAGTTTAAATTTTTATACTGGTGTGTAGGTACAAAGGATAACTACCTAAACTAACCACTTAATTACCTATTAGAATGTGTGAACAAATCTTAATCTTCCATGTAGGTACCTTATCTAACACGGAGTAGGTAATTACATAAATTAGTTTTTAAGAGCTCCTAATTTCAAATCTACATAAATAATGTACATTATAGGTAGGTAAATACTACATACATAATTACATACATTATTACATATTATATTATTATGTACCTATCCTAGGATCAACATGGAAGACACCTACCTAGGTATAATATGTACATAAATCCTGTAAAACGTTACGTATAGGTATGAGTATTGGGAGAGTGTCTGGCTTTCTCCTATCCTGTCTTCCTCCTCTCTTCGATTTCGGGACGATAAGACCCTAGCAGTTACAGTTCCCTCTGTCAAACCTCTTCAAAAAAAAAAGTCTTGAAGTGGGTTTCACCAACTTTCTTTTTATCGGCCTCTTAACTTAACAGCCCTGTTAAGTCTATACAAATCAAATGGAACTTAACAGGCAGTTAGCTTAACATGCCTACTAAGGTTTGAAAAAATATTGGTGAAATTCACTGTTGAAACGTTGGGATGATCTCTAGCCCCAATTGGAGTAGACAGCCGTCCCATAAAGAAGCCGTCCCGTAAAGAAGCCGTCCCACTTTGTATAGCAAAGGTACATAAAATCGGGTTCGATTCCCGCCAGCGACGAACTTTATCCTAAAAAGCTCTGCTGTATTTTTTTTTATTATTTATTTAAGCAAGGTTTTATTTTTTAAAAATTACACCTATTTTGTTCCAAATACATGAGACCTTGTTTAGACTGCGGGAGTAAAGGGACTTTTCAGTCTCATTCTGGCAGTATAAACAGGGTATATTCTATTTTCTATTCTATTCTAAAAAGATAGCGTTCGTGGCCCTAAAGAGTCCATTCTTTCTAGGGTCTTTTTCTTCCCAGAGAAAGACCCTATAAAGGTGAGATAAAAAGCATAGCATGTTCTGACCTTATTGGATCGCTGCATGCTAGCAGTTCTCATATGAGATGTGTTATGTTTTAAACATATGTATCTCCACGGGATCAGGAGTTCTCAACCTTTTTTTTAGCAACCTCCGTGGCCGAGTGGGTATTACACTAGGCTTGCACGCAGGAGGCCCGGGTTCGATTCCCGGCGGGGCCGAGGTTTTTTTTCGGCTCTGTGCTTGGAGTTCGGGGCGCACTCAGCCTCATGAGGACAATTGAGTAGCTACTTTAATCGAGTAGCGACCAGTGGCGTCATTACCAGGGTAAAAAGATTTTTTTTATTAACATTTATTAAAGTGCGTAAAAAGATTGTTGCAATTGATTGCAAAGGAGGCACTTAGTAATGTTGTGATATCCACAAAAGTTGTGAACCTTTTTTTACTGATCGAACAACGTTATCATCACACTTTAACCTCTGAGAATACTTTTAAAGTCCTTGGACTTCACGGGTTTGTGTCGTAGCATGTCCATCCCGTAGTATGTCCCTCATCAGATGGACGAGAAGAGACACTGCCAATTAGGTGCTGGGTTGAGAGCATTAGAAAGTAAGCGAGTGAAATATTTGCAATCTTCGTCAGTAAAAAATGGTTTCTTCGAAATTGATCTCAGGGGCAAGGTAAACTTAGTCTCTTGACAAATGGAGTGTGCCTGAAGGCATGTGATGTGTTCCAATCCCCTCGACCGCATCTGATGAGGGTTACATCGTCGTACTACGGGATGGACATGCTACGACACAGACGACATGAGTCTGGCGTATCCCCAGCACTGTTTGAGAAGAGCTGACAAAAAATGGCGAAGACATCCACCAAGAGTCTCATGTCTACTTCTCAAACTTAATCCTTCAATACGGTCTGACTGTAAGTTGATAAGTTTCCAATAGTTTTTATGTTGGAACGCGAGAGACAACCAGCTAACCATTAACCATTCTTAAATAAAATTATTATTATTATTATTATTATTATTATTATCATTATTATTTTTAACCATGTTTAACCATTCTTGTTATTTTTGTGACGGCGGTGACGGCAAGAGTTTGATAAAGGGAACTGTAACTGCTAAGGTCTTATCATTCCGAAATCGAAAAGAGAAGAAGCATGGGATAGTAGAAACCCAGCCGTTCCGAGAACGAACCTTATCTGATGATTGGGATAAAATCCTCCCCGGCCGGAAATCGAAACCGCGCCCTAGCGCTTATAAGGCAGGCGCGCTGCCCTCCAAGCATCCAAGCTAACTAGGCTTTGAAGGAGCACTCCTAGAATAGATCTCTCTCTCTCTCTCTCTCTCTCTCTCTCTCTCTCTCTCTCTCTCTCTCTCTCTCTCTCTCTCTCTCTCTCAATTCTTATTGTTCTAAAGTTCTCACATTAACCTCCAGTGGTGGAGAATAGGCAGTAGAATGAAATGGAATATACTCTGTGTATACTGCCAGGTTTGATAGAGGGAACTGTAACAACACAGGTCTTATCGTCCCGAAAGCGAGGAAGGAAGACAGGATAGAAGAAAGCCAGCCGTTCCGAGAACGAACCTTATCCGTTTGGAATAAATTTCGCCCCGTGAGGGAATCAAACCCGCGCTCTAGAGCTTACAAGGCAGACGCGCTACCTCCCAAGGTTTGACAGAGGGCAGTGTATCTGAGAAGGTCTTATCGTCCCGAAATCGTAGAGAGAAAGAAGACAGGATAGGAGAAAGCCAACCGTTCCCAGAACGAACCTTATCTGTTTAGGATATAGTTGGCCCCGGACGATTTTACGAGTACATATTTACATAGTACATACCAAGTTTAAATTTTTATACTGGTGTGTAGGTACAAAGGATAACTATATACCTAAACTGACCACTTAATTACCTATTAGAATGTGTGAACAAATCTTAATATTCCATGTAGGTTAACGTATCTAACACGGAGTAGGTAATTACATAAATTAGTTTTTAAGAGCTTTTAATTTCAAATCTACATAAAGAATGTACATTATGGAACTGTAACAACACAGGTCTTATCGTCCCGAAAGCGAGGAAGGAAGACAGGATAGAAGAAAGCCAGCCGTTCCGAGAACGAACCTTTTCTGTTTGGAATAAATTTCGCCCCGTGAGGGAATCAAACCTGCGCTCTAGAGCTTACAAGGCAGACACGCTACCTTCCAAGGTTTGACAGAGGGCAGTATAACTGAGAACTACCTAAACTGACCACTTAATTACCTATTAGAATGTGTGAACAAATCTTAATATTCCATGTAGGTACCTTATCTAACACGGAATAGGTAATTACATAAATTAATTTTTAAGAGCTTTTAATTTCAAATCTACATAAAAAATGTACATTATAGGTAGGTAAGTACATACTACATACATACATTATTACATATTACATTATTATGTACCTATCCTAGGATCAACATGGAAGACACCTACCTAGGTATAATATGTACATAAATTCTGTAAAATGTTACGTATAGGTACATATGTACTTGTGTATTGGGAGAGTGTGTGAAACATTGTACCCATGTTAATACGGTATGGTAGTGGTTAACAAATTTTGTTGTGGTGGTCAAGATGCTCGCCTGTATAAACAGGAGGGTCCAGCGTTAACCTCGCCTGGTGGTGATACCTTCCACTCAAGAGTCTAATTATTATTATTAATAATAATTCTACTCCTGCTGCGATAGAGTCAACATCTCTCTTGGTCTGAAGATGATGTCCTGACCTGAGTGACATCGAATGCTCACCAATTTAAAACATCGAAATTGTCTTGATAAGAATATTTTATTTTATCTGATTTTAATTTTAAATAATTATTAATATCGAATGAGATTTAGTTCACAATAGATACCTACCTAATAATAGTAGTAGCCTACTGCTGGACTAAAAAGACCTTTCAGTTCCCATCCACTATATTTTCGTTAGTGGTGACGCCAAAGCACCAATAAATTGACTCGTGGAGGTGTCAATGATTCCAAGGAAATGTAAATTACAAGGATATTTTCGCATCACAGATTTTGGGCTTGATCGTAACTTCGTCACGTACCATTTCAGGTCCTAGCTCCCCATCTATCGAGCATCCCATACAAAGGTTTCCAGAATGACTTTTCAGTCTTATTTGAGCAGAATAAATGCTCACTTGATCACCCTTTTTTCTTAGCTAGGTAAACCCCCTCAAAATCTCGCGGTACTAGGTCGCTTCAATGGCACTCCTTTTGGGAACCACTGTGGTATGGAATATTCACAGTTATGTCTTCAGGATGATATCTATTTCCATTATGCAATGGGTAAATTAATAAATATTCATAATACAATCATAATAGAAGTACCATAACATAGGTATAATGTAAAGTAATTGTACATGAAATGTAAAAGTACATAGTAGGTACAATGTTTCTGTGTGCTATTGCCAGAAGGCATAAACATAACTTGACCAGGTATCTGTGGTCTTCTCCGTGAACACCCATACCTATAACGAACAAATACTGGCTCTCAAGTAGTAGCTTTCAAGCTCTAGTTCACGGGTTCGATTCCTGCGCAAAATTTAGATATTGTGATGTGATGTAGGTACGTACAATGTTAATTTGTATTATTGCCAGAAGCCAGAAGGCATAGCATAACTTCACAAGGTACCTACCTATCTGTGGTCTTCTTGAACACCCATACCTATCTATAGGAACAAATACTGGCTTTCAAGTAACTTTTAAGCTCTAGGTTACGGGTTCGATTCCCGCTAAAAATATTGAAATCATAACATAAAAGTCCCTAACTACTATCATTCACCAGGTATTTGTGGTCTTCTGCTTGCTTGAACACCCAAGCCAATCTAGTTAGCTTGGGAGGGAGTGCACCTGCCTTGTAAGCGCTAGGTCGTGGATTCGATTCCGGTCCGGGGGCGAACTTTCTGATAAACACATAGGGTTCGTTCTCGGAACGGCTCGGTTTCCAATATCCTGATACTGGCTTTCTCCTACTCTGGCTTCATTCTCTATTCGCTTTCGGGACGATAAGACCTCCGTTGTTAGAGTTCCCTCTATCAAACCTCTCCAATAGATGTTTAACTGTAGAGCTGTGACAGAGCCGAGGGTTTTATAATCCATTCGAGGAACTGAGGCAAGGAAAATCAGAGGTCTAATCATGCCGAAATCAAAGAAAGAAGGAGACCACAGTAGGAGAATAGCAGCTGTTCTGATAAGAATAAACCAATAAACCAAGAATAAACCACTACGCTACTTGCCTCGGTAGCGTAGTGGTCAAGACGCTCGCCTGGTAAACAGGAGGGCGTGGGTTTGATTCTAGCCGAGGTATGGGATTTTATCCTTCTTTATCTGAAAATTTGACGTAAACAGGAGGGCGTGGGTTCGATCCCAGCCGAGGCATGGAATTTTATCCTCATTTATTTGAGAGTGTGATTACATAGTAATGGAGCTCTAATGGTTAGGTGGTAGAAAACGCCTCCGGCGTTAACCTCGCCTAGTGGTTACCTTCCACTCAAGAGTCTATTATTATTATTAATAAAGTATACAATTCACTCCGGGCTGGCTCAAAATCTGTAATAGGGTAAGTGTACCATTTATTCGCCCACCTAAAAAACGTACCATTTATTGGGCGGGCTGGCTCAAAATCTGTAATAGGGTAAGTGTACCATTTATTCGCCCACCTAAAAAACGTACCATTTATTGGGCCACCTGCCCACACTTATTTTTCTAATTTTTGTTTTTATGCCTAAAATTTTTGAATAGTTTTAATACTATTTACCAATTTATTGGTAGATTTTTTTCCCTTGGTGAATTTTTTCCGATAGGATGGATAGTCTATTCAAATCCAGTTTGATTGGAGTCGTAAGTTTCCTTGAATTTTCTTTTGTTGATTAGATAGATTATAGAATTTGTTTGAATATTGTTTTTGAGTACCTATTTTAAGAAGTACTAGGGTACTTTTAACTTCTGGTGTGTATATATTATATAACTATTGTCATACTGATCTTTATTGTGTTAATATAAGGGCCGTTAGGCCTGTAATCTTGTAGTAAGCAAGAGATTTTTTTTTTTAAGGGCCATTAAACCAGAGTACCATAGCCAGCCGTTCCGAGAACAAACCTTGTCTGTTCAAGATAAAATTAACTTCGGGCGGAAATCGAAACCGTGACCTAGCGGTTAAGCTAGCCACTCACGGACAAACAACGTGCAGCGTCAGACGGTCGGTATGTGTGTGTGGCGGGGAAAAGCTTCAGACCCAGGTCTGTCAGACGATCAGACCGCGAGTCCATGTCCTTTCTCACGTGGTCACACCATCTGTTCTTGGCCGCCACAACACCGTCACAAGATTTATTCAAATTTAATCATAAACAAGTCTCGAAATTTATTAAAATTTAATCATTCTATAATTCAACCACGCCCACGGATACTTCCAAGGTGGCATAGCCATGTATGGGTTCTTTACCAGTTCTAGGTTCTCTAGTTCTGGTTTTAGTCACCTATCGCGTGAGATATGGGACCCTGAGAACTTGATTGATAGATCCTGGTATCGCCTAAGTGGGTAGTAAGGTTACGTCTAACACGCTGGAGGTCCCAGGTTCGATTCCCGGCTTGGTCGAAGTTTTTTCGGCTCAGTACTTGGCGTTTGGGGTGCACTGAGCCTCGTGAGAAGCTACTTTAATCAAGTAACGACCAGTGGCGACATTAATACTGTAAAAATTAAAAAGATTATTGAAATATGGAAATTGATTTTAAAGGAGGCACTTTTAGTAATCCTGGTGATATCCACAAAAGTTTTGGACACCTGAATTTACGGACATCCTGTATTCTATATAAACTCGTATATTATAGGTATGTTACAAAAGGACCATGTCAACATACCTACCTGTGGCATAAACATGTGTACGTGATGTTTATGTCCTCCCAGGACTGTATTTAGGGGGACAAGGAAGCCCTTCATTAATTGAAAATGAAGTGCAAAAAGTTGCTTAACTTCAGTCACCCCCCTCGAGCTTCATTTTCCCCTTTTACTGTAGGCCAGACTTCGAAAAATTTAGGCATGCCCTTACTTTCTATTACCCTTACGTATAGGGAACCTATACAAGGTAATGAGAAAGTATTGCAATCGGTCCAATTTTTTTTCTTCTAATTTTTGTTTTTATGCCTCCAATTTTTGAATAGTATCGAAATCTGTAATAGGGTGGTAAGTGTACCATTTATTCGCCCACATAAAAACGTACCATTTATTGGCCCACCCTGCCCACATTTATTTTTCTAATTTTTGTTTTTATGCCTACAATTTTTGAATAGCACTGGTTCGTATCCGTTTATTTGAAACTCAAACAAAAACAATGCATAAACCGCAAAAATCCAATGGAACCAATAGACAATCGGTCTAAGCTAGGGAGGCTAGGCTAAGCTGAGCTAGGGTAACCCCGTCACTATGGTAACCAGATGAGATGAGATCTAGGCTAGTGATGTAATCCAGATGACATATTACTGGCCAGTCAATATTTCATATCACAATACATACAGGGTGACCAAAAAATAATAGGTAGGTATACATTGTTTTAACCTCTATTTTTCAAAAGAGTTTTGATAGAGGGGACTTAATGAACACATTGAATAGGTTCTGCAGTTACTTGAAGAACAAAAAAATAGAGAGAGAGAGAGAAAAAGAGAGAGAGAAAAAGAGAGAGAGAGAAAGAGAGAGAGAGAAAGACTAAGGGTTAGGTGGTAGAAAACGCCTCCGGCGTTAACCTCGCCTAGTGGTTACCTTCCACTCAAGAGTCTATTATTATTATTAAATATTAACCCTCTACATACCCCTTTTTCAGGCCAATACTCCTACATCGACCCATCCAAGAGAATCAGAACCGTAGAGTACGTGGCAGACCAGAATGGGTTCCATCCCTCACTGAGTATCCCTAATGAAGATACCCCTGTAGTAGCCCAGGCTAAACAATACCATGCGGAACTCTATGATAAGGTAAGAGAACTCTATGATAAGGTGAGAGAACTCTATGATAAATGATAAGGTAAGAGAATGGGTTCCATCCCTCACTGAGTGTCCTTAATGAAGATACCCCTGTAGTGGCGCAAGCTAAACAATACCATGCTGAACTCTATGATAAGGTAAGAGAACTCTATGATAAGGTAAGAAAACTCTATGATAAGGTGAGAGAACTCTATGATAAATGATAAGGTAAGAGAATGGGTTCCATCCCTCACTGAGTATCCCTAACGAAGATACCCCTGTAGTAGCCCAGGCTAAACAATACCATGCGGAACTCTATGATAAGGTAAGAGAACTCTATGATAAGGTAAGAGAACTCTATGATAAGGTGAGAGAACTCTATGATAAATGATAAGGTAAGAGAATGGGTTCCATCCCTCACTGAGTGTCCCTAATGAAGATACCCCTGTAGTGGCGCAAGCTAAACAATACAACATCATGCTGATTCTATGATAAGGTGAGAGAACTCTATGATAAGGTAAGAGAACTCTATGATAAGGTAAGAGAACTGTATCATAAAGGAAAATAAGAATAGCCTATTGAAGACTCAGTAACTTTATGAACACAAGATTTTGGATAGGTTTCACCGATGTTCTCTGTAGCCCCTAATAGCCGATTAGCTTAACAGCTCTGTTAAGCCTATACAAATCAAATTACTGACAGACCTTTTACGGACTGAAAAAATGTTGGTGAAATTCGTCAGTCGTCTTGTAATTCTCCGTCAATATAAAATAAAAATCTGGTGTGAACATCACACGACTTTTCTCATCAGACACACACACGGACCAATGGCTGAAACTTTGGATTTAGGCTCTAGGGACCTCAAAACGTGTTTTGGCACTAAAAATCACACACACGGACCAATGGCTGAAACTTTGGATTTAGGCTCTAGGGACCTCAAAACGTGTTTTGGCACTAAAAACTGATCATCGAAAATTTGACCCGATTACATTACTTTCCTTCCTATAGGATAAGGAAAGTAAAAAACCCAAGAATCCCGGCCCAATTAAGGCTAAATAAGGTTAATGTGAAGATGTAGCTCACCGAATGGAGGGTACAACCCCCGTCACTAAAAATCTTAACAAATTGTAGAGTGAGCTTAAAAAAAGGACAAATTTTAACCCATTTGGTCCGATGTTCCTCAGATTGCCGCCCGCAACCTGGAGCCTAGTCGCGCCATTCCCAAGGACACGCGCACGGTGGCGCGCGCTAAATCTCGTCATGCGGACCTATACGAGCGCATTGCGGCAGAACATGCCCGCATTGCGGCCGAGAGACGCGCACAGAACCCGCATTATGAGGAGGACAACAATGGCCACTATGATGCCAACAGGGCCAACTATGTTGGTTCGGAATCAGATTGAGGGATTTATGGACTTATCCCTAAGAAAGGGAAATTCCCCTTGAAATGAGGGTTAAAGGGACTTTTTCCCCTAACATGCTGGAGGGGTTGAAGGGAATTTTCCCTTAAAAGAGAGCTAACCCTGTCAAATGGTTCAGTCAGATCGAGGGGACTTTCCCATAAAAGGAGGGTTGGAAAAGGGCAAAAAGCTAGAGAGGTTAAAGGTAATTTTCCCTTAAAAGAGAGCTAACCCTGTGTAAAATTTAGGCATGCCCCTCCCGGTAGATCACTATTTGGACTCTCGGCCTCCCCTCGACAAAATCCTGGATACGGCTTTGCCCGTTTTCTTTGCCCTTGGTACCTATCAATTTAGTTTGAAAATCCTGGATACGGCCCTGTATCCTCCAATATATTATGTACCTATGCAAGATGCAAGTTAGCAATATAACTATTCTATCTATTACCTATTATCTTTAAGAATCTAAGGACATATCACTATTCTTATGTGACTGTTGGAGTATTGGCCTCCATTGAACAAATATGACGTGATGTGGTATATTGCAATTCCTCAGAAACACATCTTGAGGGCTTGTCATATGACAAGACAGGATAGGAATGCACTTGGCATTAGTTCGTATCTACTAGTATTAGAACTAGCAAACTTGTGGTATATTGCAATTCCTCAGAAACACATCTTGAGGGCTTGTCATATGACAAGACAGGATAGGAATGCACTTGGCATTAGTTCGTACTGAACAAATATGACGTGATGTGGTATATTGCAATTCCTCAGAAACACATCTTGAGGGCTTGTCATATGACAAGACAGGATAGGAATGCATCACTTGGCTTTAGTTCGTACTAGTATTAGAACTAGCGAACTAGCATTTAGTATCTAGCATTAGCATTAGTATCATAGTATCTAGCCACTAGTCAGTCAAATTTAGTCAAAGTATAAAATAGTGTGAGCCTGGAATGATATAAGAAGACTGATGACGATCATGGTGGAAAAAGTGTGAATCATACTGTGGTGTTATGCAATAAGACCCAAGATAGTGGGGTCAGAAAACTGTAGAACTCAATGAGAAAAATACATTACCCTGTGTAATGTTTTTTGAGGGGCTTTTCCCTTAAAAGGATGGTTAAAATGACTTTTCCCTTACAAGAGAGCTAAAGTAACTTTTCCCTTTTTCGCTAAAAGGACTTGTCTTAAATGAGGACTTAAAAGAAGGGATTTCCCCTAATGTAGTGCTTCGATTCTAAAGAAAGTAAAAAAATAAGGGAGAAAAAGTAAAGTATGACGTCAACAACATTATTGTAACCATGTAAACGAGAATCTGTCTAGAGCAGATAGAGCTATACTAAATGTAAATACTAACCCAGGTACAAATCGTAGGTAGGTAGCCTAACTCATATTTATTTGTTAAATTTCCAAGTTGTTTTACTGAAATTAATAAAACAAATAAATATATGGAAAAGCCACAGTTTCTTATTTTTTTTCTTTTTCTTCTTATTCTTCTTTCTTTCTTTTCTTTCTTTCCTCTTTTTTTTTCTTTCCAAATTTGGCCCTAGATTGACTTGGATATCCCTGTTGAAACGAAAACACATTGATTTACAAGGTTCCAAAATATTCAGAATATTTTCAAATAAACATCAGAAAAGACAACAATTTTATTTTCACAGAGGAAATAAAAAACAAGAGAAAAAAATAATGGTATATAATATAAAAAAACAAGGGGTAAAAAAGAAAAATATACCGCTTGGTGGTTGAAAATACTTTCGGTTTTTGTACAATGATTGAAAAAATAAAATTCTACCCTTGATAGTAATATTGAAAATAAAGGTACTCGAATCTTGGAGAAAAATTTCGTTTGATTCTAGACTGAATAAAATTAGTTAATTAATTAATTAATTACCTAATGAAGTAATGAATTAATGATGATAAATGAGTTAATTAGAAAGAAATAATGAAACCGTTCAAAGTATACGGAGCAATAAATCGAAACTCGGGACGCCATCTTGGAAGCAAAAGGCTTCATGTTGGATTTTTTGTTTACTTTTAAGAATTTAAATTTGGCGCAGTCAAGTTCAAATTTTGAAATGAAAATTGGGATGTTTCTTGTAAATCATGGTTGGAGCCCGATTTTCCCTGACGCTCCAGTCACAGTAAGTTCAACGAAAGGTCAAATAAAGTCAAATATGTATTTTACAGACGATTAGATGGGAGTCAAGTGAAAATACTGTGACTTGAAGGAGATATGATGTGAATACTGCCACTTAATCAAAGCTTCCGAATCTAAATACTAAACAGCGTACAGTAAACGGAGAGATGAAAAAATGATCGATAAAAAAAGAGATAATAAAAATACAAATGTATAAAAAGAAGCGTTCTTACTATTAAAATTATGGCGAAGACGAGAGAATATTTTTATGGAATTTCCCTGTCTATTGTTGGAGAAAAAAAAATCCCTTTCCAACTCTAAGGAAAAAATCCCCTGACAAGAAAAAATCCTTTTCTATTCCAAGGGAATTACACCCTGAAAATTCTTAGGAAAAAGTCCTTTTCTGTGCTTTTCACGTAAGCCTACGCAAAAAATATTCACCTTAACATCTCCGCCATTTAAAATTTTCCCCACAAAATTATCATTCGGCTTTTTCGTCCTTCTTTTATAATTAGCAATTTACCGTACATTTCCCAGGTGCGGAATATTAGATGTACGATTTTCCATTCGGTACTTTACCCTCTTCGTCGTAATTATTTGGTAATTTACCGAACAATAGCCAAAAAAAAAAAAAAAAAAAAACTAGGCTGGCAAAGATACTAATTACTTTAATAATTTGTTCCACAGGGGTGTCTCCTGCTCATCTCGGTCTGCCAAGCCACGGAGTCCGAAGAAGACTACAAGAAAGTGCCGGAGCCGTCAGAACCTCCCAAACCATACCGGTATGCCTTCGTAGCAGGCAGATTCCCCGGCGATATCGATAGAACCCATGCGGAGTATAGTGATGGAACTGGCGTTGTGAGAGGTGAGAAACCACACCTCAAGTGAGAAACCTCCCTTCACAGAGGGCAGAAATCTTCCCTCTGTGGGCAGAAAACTAAAAAGCACGCTTTTGATGAGAGAAACATTCCCTAATAGTTGAAAAAACTTCCTTCTCAGGGCAGAACACCCTCCTCTTAAGTAGAAATAACCTCCTTGACAGATAATACCCTGGAAGTACTGTTGCACAGTTGCACTGGTGTTGGAAGTAGAAGTTAATTACTCGTATACTGCGAAACTTTCAAAGTTTTTTAGTGACCGCCTTTTCACCCGGGAAAGCCTGCAGCCGGGAACCGATTTTGCGCAATGTTGCTTAACTTCAGTGAACAATAGATCAGTTGCGCTTACTTGGGTGATGTTTCAAAGTCATAGAGCAGGAAAAATGAGGACCAACGGATTTTTTCTTTTTCTTCTACGACTTCTAGATACCGAGATAAATCGATCTAAAAAATACCGGTAAATCGTAAAGTTTGAAGTCACGGCATACGCTTCTAGGTAATAGTTGAAAAAACTCCCTTCTCAGGGCAGAACACCCTCCTCTTAGGTAGAAATAACCTCCTTGACAGATAACACCCTGGAGGTATAAAAGTATGTTAAGGCGGTCTCTTCTTGATCCTTTGTGTGCCGCGTCCATTTTAGTTTAGGATCAGCTCCCATGGTGTAGTGGTCACTGCGCTCACCTTGCACGCGGGAGACCCGGGTTCGATTTCCGGCGGGGTCAAGAAATTTGTATCGTGCAAATGATTGATTCCATGACTGACTGTTGCGGGGCTTACTCAGCCTCGTGAGGGAAATGAGTAGCTATGACATATAAATGCGCATAGCGACCGGTGCCAGCATGGTAGAGGAAAATGAGTAGCTATGGCATATAAATGCGCATAGCGACCGGTGCCAGCATGGTAGGTAAACATTGGATTTTAGGATTATTGAGATATTGGGAAAATCCTACAATGCTGCAGTGAGCACCAAACTTGTGACATAATAACACAAAGAAACTGCATTTACATTTAAGTTTAGGACTATTGCACTGGTGTTAGAAGTAAGTAGAAGTTAATTACTCGTATACTGCGAAACTTTCAAAGTTTTTTAGTGACCGCCTTTTCACCCGGGAAAGTCTGCAGCCGGGAACCGATTTTGCGCAACGTTGCTTAACTTCAGTGAACAATTATTGGGAGCTGATGCGATCAACGTGCTGTCGCAGACTATTGAGATGGGTTCTTAGTTCTTAGCCCCTTGATACCTGCAATTTGTTGGTCTTACTTTCACTACGCTTGTTAAATATTCGGTGGTCTGCCTCGGTAGCGTAGTGGTCAAGACGCTCGCCTGGTAAACAGGAGGGCATGGGTTCGATCCCAGCCGAGGCATTGAATTTTATCCTCATTTATTTGGGGGGGGGGGTATGTTTTATATATGTATTATTGATCCGGACCGCGGGCATTTTTTTCAGCTTCATCCGGACCCCGACAGGATTAAGTTGCCTGCCCCTGGTCTATAGAATAAGGAAAGTAAAAGAGGTCCTATTGAGCCCAACTTAATCACAAGTCCTTTAGGTGTTGAACTTGCTTGCTAATGCCAAAAGTTTATTAATCGAAATCGGAAAAACCCAGGTCCCGGGTTCGAATCCCACCATCGACAAAAGTTTGTACTCGTTTTTCGATTGCAAATATTTCAACGGGTTACTTTCTGGTGTTCTCGTGTTGAGCCAGCACCTAAATGGGAAGTATTGTGTCTCTTCTCGCCCATCTGATGAGAGGCATACTACGGGATGGGCATGCTACGACACAGGCCACAAGCGTCTAATGTAGCAGTTGTTTCATTGCTACGATATAAAAACGGCGGTGGAACACTCATCTAAAAAAAGAAATATGAAAAAAGGGGCCTCCACGGGCCCATGACTCCATGAGTCATAAATCTGAGGAAATTCATTATTCACCTAATATGACATAAGAGAGAATCAGACAAGTGAGAAACCTCATAAACCACAAGGAAGACAGACGGAGATTACGTAGGTATTTAACAAGTTGACTTAAGCTGTAAAACAAACTTCTTTGTTGAATAATACGCTTGGTGGTTGAAAATACTTTCGGTTTTTGTACAATGATTGAAAAAATAAAATTCTACCCTTGATAGTAATATTGAAAAAAAAAGGTACTCGAATGTTGAAGAAAAATTTCGTTTGATTCTAGACTGAATAAAATTAATTAATTACCTAATGAAGTAATGAATTAATGATGATAAATGACTTAATTAGAAAGAAATAATGAAACCGTTCAAAGTATACGGAGCAATAAATCGAAACTCGGGACGCCATCTTGGAAGCAAAAGGCGCCATGTTGGATTTTTTGTTTACTTTTAAGAATTTAAATTTGGCGCAGTCAAGTTCAAATTTTGAAATGAAAATTGGGATGTTTTTTTGTAAATCATGGTTGAAGCCCGATTTTCCCTGACGCTCCAGTCACAGTAAGTTTAACGAAAGGTCAAATAAAGTCAAATATGTATTTTACAGACGATTAGATGGGAGTCAAGTGAGAATACTTTTATTATTAGGCTTCATGTTGGATTTTTTGTTTACTTTTAAGAATTTAAATTTGGCGCAGTCAAGTTCAAATTTTGAAATGAAAATTGGGATGTTTCTTGTAAATCATGGTTGGAGCCCGATTTTCCCTGACGCTCCAGTCACAGTAAGTTCAACGAAAGGTCAAATAAAGTCAAATATGTATTTTACAGACGATTAGATGGGAGTCAAGTGAAAATACTGTGACTTGAAGGAGATATGATGTGAATACTGCCACTTAATCAAAGCTTCCGAATCTAAATACTAAACAGCGTACAGTAAACGGAGAGATGAAAAAATGATCGATAAAAAAGAGATAATAAAAATACGAATGTATAAAAAGAAGCGTTCTTACTATTAAAATTATGGCGAAGACGAGAGAATATTTTTATGGAATTTCCCTGTCTATTGTTAGAGAAAAAAAAATCCCTTTCTAACTCTAAGGAAAAAATCCCCCGACAAGAAAAAATCCTTTTCTATTCCTAGGGAATTACACCCTGAACATTCCTAGGAAAAAGTCCTTTCCTGTGCTTTTCACGAAAGCCTACGCAAATATTCACCTCAACATCTCCACCATTTAAAAATTTCCCCACGAAATATCATTCGGCTTTTTCGTCCTTCTTTTATAATTAGCAATTTACCGTACATTTCCCAGGTGCGGGATATTAGATGTACGATTTTCCATTCGGTACTTTAGTCTTTACCCTCTTCGTCGTAATTATTTGGCAATTTACCGGATAATTTATCCACTATGAGAAACATCACATACAACTTCAAGCTACCTCGAGATAATAAAAATACGAATGTATAAAAAGAAGCGTTCTTACTATTAAAATTATGGCGAAGAAGAGAGAATATTTTTATGGAATTTCCCTGTCTATTGTTGGAGAAAAAAAAATCCCTTTCCAACTCTAAGGAAAAAATCCCCTGACAAGAAAAAATCCTTTTCTATTCCTAGGGAATTATACCCTGATAATTCCTAGGAAAAAGTCCTTTCCTGTGCTTTTCACGTAAGCCTACGCAAATATTCACCTTAACATCTCCACCATTTAAAAATTTCCCTCTATTGTTAGAGAAAAAAAAATCCCTTTCTAACTCTAAGGAAAAAATCCCCCGACAAGAAAAAATCCTTTTCTATTCCTAGGGAATTATACCCTGAAAATTCCCAGGAAAAAGTCCTTTTCTGTGCTTTTCACGTAAGCCTACGCAAATATTCACCTTACATCTCCACCATTTAAAAATTTCCCCACGAAATTATCATTCGGTTTTTTCGTCCTTCTTTTATAATTAGCAATTTACCGTACATTTCCCAGGTGCGGAATATTAGATGTACGATTTTCCATTCGGTACTTTACCCTCTTCGTCGTAATTATTTGGCAATTTACCGGACAATTTATCCACTATGAGAAACATCACATACAACTTCAAGAGCTACCTACGAATATTTCACAAACCGATTTTTCCGCCTCTTCGTTACATTTGGCATTTACCGTACATTTCCCAAATGTACGACCTCTTCCTACGAATATAGGCTTTTCGCCCCTCTATTCGGTACTTTACCCTCTTCGTCGTAATTATTTGGCAATTTACCGGACAATTTATCCACTATGAGAAACATCACATACAACTTCAAGCTACCTACGAATATTTCCCCGTAGGCGATGACGTCATAATTCATGACTCCCGCTTCGTTTGTTTGTGCGCAAGCGTTTCTGCGCATTTTGACGTCGAGTCTGACGTCACAACTCTTTGAACTTTGTCATTAGAACGGCAATTAAAAATTGGATTTTCGACCTTTTAAAGTTAGGTACTTTTTTGGAGTTTTGACGTCAGATTCGAATTTTTCACAACTTTTTATGTAGGAATCGTCCTTTTATTAGAAAAATTGAATTTTCGACCTTTTAAAGTTACTTTTTCCGAGTTTTGACCTCAGATTTGGATTTTTCACAACTTTTTACGTAGGAATCGTCCTTTTATTAATAATATTTTCCCAATTGCAACACCTCCATTTGCATTTACCTCTGGTGGATTCACATAGTAGAACGCATTCTCGATCATCATATTGTATCGGGCGTCCAAATTCAGAACTGTCTTCTTTCGTATCATTTGCTCCAAGTACACCTTAATACGAGGATGTGTATCTTTGTTCCTGTATAGATATCGGCCACATGTCTCCAGTAAATGACAACACTGTAAACATAAACATTGCTGGAGGTTACAAAGGGAAAATTCCTGTATAGATATCGGCCACATGTCTCCAGTAAATGACAACACTGTAAACATAAACATTGCTGGAGGTTACAAAGGGTTTAATAGATATCGGCCACATGTCTCCAGTAAATGACAACACTGTAAACATAAACATTGCTGGAGGTTACAAAGGGTTTATCATGTTTCAAAAAGGAAAAGCACAAGTACTCATGATTCAATTCAATTCAATTCAATTCAATTATGTCACAAATGTCGTTCCCCACTTAATATACTACGCTAAATTTTATGACATGACTTGGACTCGAACCACCAACCTCCAGATTCAAAGGCTACCGTGCTAACCACTGCACCACTGAGGTTGGTGGAGGTTACAAAGGGTTTATCATGTTTCAAAGGAAAAGCACAGGTCCTCATGATGGTTGACTGCGGTTCGTAATGGGCCAAGTAATCATGGCTAGAGACCATCAACCCCCCTTGGTGCAGCTACACTACCATCACCCCCACCACCTCTGTGGCCGAGTGGTCAAGAGCACTGACTCTCATCCTGGAGGTGCTGGGTTCAAATCCCGGTCAGGGCGGAAATTTTCTGACCGAACTTTTGCATTCTTGGATAGGCATGGATGTAAAAGAATATGCCTTGAAGTGATGCGAACGCGATTCCAAGGTACAATCGTTAAAAATCGTTGAAAAAAACCCCAATAGATATCGGCCACATGTCTCCAGTAAATGACAACACTGTAAACATAAACATTGCTGGAGGTTACAAAGGGTTTATCATGTTTCAAAGGAAAAGCACAAGTACTCATGATGGTTGACTGCGGTTCGTGATGGGCCAAGTAATCTTGGCTAGAGACCATCAACCCCCCTTGGTGCAGCTAAACCACCATCACCCCCACCACCACCTCTGTGGCTGAGTGGTCAAGAGCACTGACTCTCATCCTGGAGGTGTTGGGTTCAAATCCCGGCCAGGGCGGAAATTTTCTGACCGAACTTTTGCATTCTTGGATAGGCATGGATGTAAAAGAATATGCCTTAAAGTGATGCGAACGCGATTCCAAGGTACGATCGTTAAAAATCGTAAAAAAAACCCACACCCTTACTTACCATTTCTACATGATGATGTGCGAAATCATTGAGCAAAACCTTCAGGCAATAGAGAACTTCTATCTTGGAATAGAGTTTGAATTTCACCAGCTCTCCAATGTAGCGAACATTTTTGATTTTAGACTCGATATTGATCTGATCTTTCTTCTTGGTGTGATATTTGAAATCGTTCTTCAGCATGTTCACGAGATCGGAGCTGATATCTGGCAGAAAGAGAACATATACAGATTCTACTCTTCCCATCCCTTTTGGGGTCGACGGATGGAGGCGGGGGGTATGGGGGGGCCACCCTCATGCTCCACGCGTCCTTCTGTTGGCCCCGGGGGGGTTGGGTGGACTAGTGGTAGTGCTGTCACAATTTAATCTTGTAATTGTCCATGATATGTCAAGTTTTTAATAATAAAGCACAATTATACTACTGAAATGATAATTGAGTAAAAATGACTAGAATGTACGGTATATACTGAATACACTAAAACATAATAAAACACAAAAATAAAAAAAAAAATAATACACTAGAAATGAAAATAATAATAATAATATGAATATACCGCCCACTTAAAAAAACTAAGGTGCCGGAAGCCCAACTGAGTGCGCACTGGGTTCCGGAACTCTAATATTTAACTCTATATCGGTGAAAACTTGAACACTATAGTATAGAATTCCAACAACCTAAATCAGGAGAAGTAACCCGATAATAGAGTTCTTCCACCCTATCTTTTCTCAGTCAGTGTACAGAGAATTTTTCGAGGTTTGATAGTTTAAAAACATCTACTTGTCGTTCGGGAAAAAATCGTGTCGTGTGTAGTAGGAATACTCATTTAAATTACATTACCTACAGGACATTTGGAAAAAAAATCGGATGAAACTCACGACAAGTGGGAATGATCCTTAACTTACCTGGTTGGAAAGGATGCAGTATGGCCACAAATCTAGACAGGAATGGGAGGAGATCTAGTCGCGTTCTTGGAACGAACAGGAGGGTGGACGTCAGCTTTTTCCTGTTGGTCCGTGTGTTGTAGTACATGATGAACTCGACGGCAGCATTGTCTATCATTTCCCGATTCTCGCACTTGTAGAGGTTGGCAAGAAATGTGTCAATACCTAGAGACGAGGGGTAAACAAACAACAAAATTACGAGTAAAATTGGCATGAAGAAAAAATGCTCCCACAAAATATAGCCGTGTATTTTATTATGTGTCTTTTTTTCAGATTCAAACAAGGAGATACGAATTTTCAACTTCAACACCCTGACTCCCAAAGTATATTCTACGGTGCTTACCCACAGAAACCCATGTGTATTAAAACATATCTCCTTTAACATGAGAGACAAACTTTAATTCTTGGAATTTTTTCATCAAGAATTAGCAAATTTCACTCAGAGGCCCTCTTTCATTTCAGATAATCATTGAAAATACATATGTAAGTGGCCACTCGCAGCAAGTGTGGACGTCTGGCCAAATCAGCCAATCCTGAAAAGCAAAAAATTTCTTACCTCCTCCTTTAACAACATTATTCACATTGATTCCCCCTCCCAAACCTCCTCCTCCAGGTTCTGACGTCACAGGGGATTGCTCCTTCTCTTTCCCATCATCTTTCTCCTTCACCTCCTCCTTCTCCTTCCCCTCTTTCTTCTCTTTATCCTCGTCTTCTTTGTCTTCAATATCCACGGCTTCCATGTCATTGGGACCTGGGAAGGAAAATTAAGTAAAAAGAATTAAAAGGGTTTGATCCAAACCATTAATTTGTACTCGTTTTTCGATTGCAAATATTTCAACGGGTTACTTTCCGGTGTTCTCGTGTTGACCCAGCGCCTAAATGGGAAGTATTGTGTCTCTTCTCGCCCATCTGATGAGAGGCATACTACGGGATGGGCATGCTACGACACAGGCCACAAGCGTCTAATGTAGCAGTTGTTCCATTGCTACGAAATAAAAACGGCGGTGGAAAACTCATCTTTTTTTTTCATTTTTTAAAAAAAAAAAGATTAAAAAAGACGTCTTCTTTTTCGGGTCGGGTCAGGGCAAAGTAAAGTATTTTAAGGCTTCCTCTTCCTAGATTCGTATAAGCTTAACCCATCCTTTGGAGCAGTTACCCCTACAGCTAAGTCTCAGAGTAGGCTTTTTGTGTATGGAGTTAAGCTAGGGTCCCTCTCACCTACAACAGTATTTCAACTCAGGGGACACAGTAACACAATTAAACCAGACATATAACGCACTTCACGCAGAAGGTCCCGGGCTCGATGCCCAGAGTCGACAAAAAATTTAGACTGATTTTTTAATCGCAAAATTTCGGACGGGTCACTTTTCTGGTATTCTCGAGTTTACAGAGGACATTCATTTGAAGTATTGTGTCTCTTCCTGTCCATCTGAAGAAAGGCAAACAACGGGATAGACTTGCTACGAAACAGACATGAGTCTAATATAGCAGTGCTACGAAATTGAAACTACAAAGACACATGGCAAAGAGGGGGGGGAAGAAGATTCATGGATACATTCTATAAATATCTACCTAAAGAACACACTTCTTTCAGTCCGAAATCCTGTTACCTGTATTGGTGCATTCATCTTCTTGCGTTAGTTTGTTGATTTCCTCATCTATCTTGTCTTCACTGATAATTTCCTCTGAGGTTGGAGTACCTAGAATGGGACAATGAGACAGAGACACAACCGGGTTAAAATTAGTTGATACCAATTCCTTAAGTAGTCAACAGAACAGAATAGAATAGAATATAGTAATATACCTTGTTTATCCTGCCCAAATGAGACTGATAAGTCCCTTTACTCCTGCAGTCTAAACGAGGTCACGTGTAATAGAGAAAATGACATGCATAAAAATTATTCTGTTCTAAATACCTACATAAGACCTTGTTTAGACTGCGGGAGTAAAGGGACTTTTCAACATCATTCTGGCAGTATGAAGAGGGTATATTCTAATCTTTCTCAATATTGCAATGACTGGAATGGAGGAGTTGCAATTGGGAAAATATTATTAATAAAAGGTCGATTCCTACGTAAAAAGTTGTGAAAAATCCAAATCTGAGGTCAAAACTCGGAAAAAGTAACTTTAAAAGGTCGAGAATTCAACTTTTAATTGCCGTCCTAATGAAAAAGTTCGAAGAGTTGTGACGTCAGATTTCACGTCAAAATGCGCAGAAACGCTTGCGCA
>NW_007378335.1:66221-90887 GCF_000475195.1 Diaphorina citri | reverse complement strand
ATGCGAACGCGATTCCAAGGTACAATCGTTAAAAATCGTTGAAAAAAACCCCACACACCCTCACTTACCATTTCTACATGATGATGTGCGAAATCATTGAGCAAAACCTTCAGGCAATAGAGAACTTCTATCTTGGAATAGAGTTTGAATTTCACCAGCTCTCCAATGTAGCGAACATTTTTGATTTTAGACTCGATATTGATCTGATCTTTCTTCTTGGTGTGATATTTGAAATCGTTCTTGAGCATGTTTACGAGATCGGAGCTGATATCTAGCGGAAAGAGAACATATACAGAAAAAAAAAAAAAAAAAAAAAAAATAAATAAAAAAAAAATAGAGGAATAGAGGAAAAAATCCACCAAAGATATAGAGGAGGGAAAAGTTCACCAAAAGTTTATCATTCAGAAATAGAAAAACTTTAGCTCTTTTCCATCAACCTTACTTAAATGGTCTTTTAACAAACTCCTAAAAGAAAGTAGGATCGAACCTAAATAATATATAGCTCAGCATCATACACAAAAAATCCACCCAGAGGCTTAAGTGTAGGGACCAAGGGTTCCAATTTTCCAAAGGTGTGCTAAGCTCCACGAATCTAAATAACTTCTGTCCTGTCATCATCATTAGCTCATCACTCTCACCTGTACTGTTAGTCTCATCAGTGACACATTTATCTTTAGGGATCTCGGGCAGTGTCTCCGCAATCAACTCGGCAAACGCTCCACGAATCTAAATAACTTCTGTCCTGTCATCATCATTAGCTCATCACTCTCACCTGTACTGTTAGTCTCATCAGTGACACATTTGTCTTTGGGGATCTCGGGCAGTGTCTCCGCAATCAACTCGGCAAATGTTTCCGCACTCTGTGTAAGCTTCCTCAACGAAGCCATCAGATTCTCAAACTGGTCTCTCCTCTCCTGACGCAACTCTCCCTTTGACTGCAATATCCTCAGGTTCTGCTTCTCAAAGTTCTTCAACTCACTGTTCTCCTTCAGTATATGCCGGCACAGGGATTGGAAATAGTCTACGAGGAGAAGTTTCACTGTCCGTTGCTTCTCGTGAGGAATCAGGTCACTCTTGGGGACCTCAACGTTATATTTGCGCGCGAGAACCTGAATATGTTTTGGCACAAGCCCGGCGTAATCCTCCCCACAATATTTACAGAAGCTGATAATGATGCTCAGGTTGTTGTGCTCCTCCTTGTCTGTTGATATGAGGAAGGTTAGCACATTGCCGAGCAGACAGAATGCCTCCTTGTTCTGAAACACGCCGCTACTGATCAGGTCTCCGTAGAATCTCAGATCCACGCGAAGTTTTGACGAGTTGACGATCTTCTCGTCGCGTTTCATCGTTAAACTTCGGCTCCACGCGTCGAAGAAGAGCTTCGCGAAATCGGAATACACCCGATGTAGTTCGCTACACAGGATGAGCGCGCTGGGGACATCCGTGAGCTTCAGTTTCACGTCGACCAGCGCTGAGGTCACTTCGCTCATATACTTGGAGAGGTTGAGCAGTGAGAGATCCTTCAGTAGAGAGTCCAACTGTTGAGATGTGAAGTTCTTCAGTTTGGTATAGACAAGGGATTTTCTTTCGAAAAGTGAAGCATGTTTATAGTTTATACCTCGAAAGAAGGGGCCTCCCTCCTACTCTCTTGAAACTTGGAACAAAATATCGCTAGGTAGGAAAAGGAAAGGAGGAGAGTGGGTTTATTGGGAGTTGGGAGGTATAAATAAACAACCATGCTAGCACTTACCACAGACAAGATCTATAATTTTGAGTAGGACTGGAATAACATAGGGGTACTCAAACTTCGAAGAAAAATCGCGGATTCAACCGCAACTTTGGTGTGTAGGTGAATGGTGAATTTGACTTCGAAATTTATTGGTACCTTATGACGGCCACTCAATCTCAGACCATCTGACAGACTGGGGTCAGGCAGTCTGACAGACCTCTAGGTCAGACAGTTTAAGCGTGATGTGTGGCGGAAAAAGCTTCTTACCTAGGTCTCTCAGACGATCTGACAGATCTAGATCTCAGACGGTCTGACAGATCTAGATCTCAGACGATCTGACAGCTCTAGGTCTGAGCGTGAATAGCCGGCAGATGTAGCACGTTGAATGCACCCAGTTCCCCATAGGTCATTAAAAGTTCAGCAACCTAGTGCGTGGTTAGTATACGGATGGGTGACCATCTGAACAATCCCGTGCTGCTGGCTTTCCTGGGCCAAACTCAGACTGGGTGAGGTTAATGTTATTCTATGAGTTTTAGGTAGGAATCGAACACACGCTCTCCTGTCTATCAATAGGTACCTATCTAAACTTTTTTAGGCGAACACATAATCACATTATTATGCCTAGGATGAGGAAAGTAAAAATATTCTTGAACAGGATGAAAATTTGAAAACCCCTGCTGTGTTCTGTGAAGTAGGTACCTATCTCGTAGTTTCTAGAAATACCTACCTATCATAAACATATCATTAGCCGCATGTTGAGAGCTCCTTGCTCTTTTGGTTACCATGGCAACCAAGGAGGTTGAATAGAGTAGAGAGAGAACGTTTTCTAAAAGTTCCTGTAAAATCCCATAGGTAGCGCTAGTAGTTCATCAAGCATACCGGGTGGTTCAATAAAATGGAAGAAATGGTCTAGCCAAAAAAGCCTCTTTGTGGATGAAAACGATAAGAAAAGCTTCGAAAATGTTCAAATTGATTTTAAAAAAACCAAAAACGTCATGTAATTTTTTAATCAACGTAGAAAGAGCAGTTTTAAAGTTAAAATTTTAAGGGAATTTTTGAACCACCCTTAATACACGCAAACCAAGTAGCGCGCTCTATTGGATTTCCGATGAACTTCCAGCAAACGTTTGCACCCGAGGAAACCGACAATCAGGGGTTCTCAACTTGGGACTTCCAGAACTTTCCACTAAGTTCGGGAATCTTCGAAAATCTTCTGGAAAACTTGAAGATTCATATTTATACCGGCAACTGGCTGCTTGATCTTCATAGTTCATTTCAAGCGTTCAAAGTGCATTTCGAAAGTGAAAAAGTTTGTGCGATTTTCCAAGCGTTTTTTCTCAAGTCACTCAAGTGAAATTTTCCGACTCAGTTTTTCAAAGCGTTTGTGAACTTTTTTTTTATCGTAAAGGTTAACGATTTACATTTTTCCAAGTTTCGTGTTCGTGAATTAATTCAATTAAAGGTAAGCTGAGATCAAAATCTTTACTTTGTATTCTTACAGTTATTTTATTATACTTTATTATTTTATGCATTTTATTTCGTCGAGATATTTTATACCGAAGCCAGGCACCTACCTACATCAGATCAGTCCTCAAATTTTAGGTAGGTACCTACCTAACTTTTTTTTTTGAAGAATTTTAAAGGAGGGAACTGTAACTGCTAAAGAACTGTAACCGAAAGCGAAAAAAAAAAGCCCCGGGCGGGAATCGAACCCGTGACCTATAGGTAAACAAGTCGAGTTCAAGTACCTATGGGTAGTTCCAGTATGTATACATTCTACTGATTCTACAGTATGTACGTTAGGTAGGTATACCTACCTACCTACCAGATCAAATCGATTTGAAAGTATAGGTAAGTCAGACTAGTAAACATTACCTTGTAAACAATAGGTCGTGGGTTCGATTGCCGCCCGGGGTGGATTGTAGATACCTATTAACAAAAAAGGTTCGTCTTTTGACATAGGTTCGCGTCAGATTGCTGTCGGGAACTCAGCCGAGGATTATTTCATTATCCCATAATTGGCATTTACAAAACCTGACCAAACAGCTGCCTAGATAACGTAGTGGTCAAGACGTTCGTCTGGTAAACAGGAGAGGGTGTGGGTTCAATCCCAGCCGAGGTATGGAATTTTATCAATATAATTCGTGAATTTGACCACAGTAATAGTAGTTAGTAGCTTACGGCTAGAGTAAAGGGACTTTTCAGTCCTATATGCGAGCAGTGTAAATAAGCACTATTATTTTTATTATTACCCTTTAACCATATTTAACTCCTATTTTTCCCTCCCCCAGGCATCATGTCTCTAATCCCCTACCTTCTCAACGAGCTCGAAGACCTGGCTCATCCGAACATTTACGATCAGCATTTCGGCCTGGGCTACCACCCCCACGACCTCCTCCAGCACTTCCCCACCCCAAGAATACTCAGTGTGCCCCTCAGATCTGGATATGTACGCCCCTGGCGACATGTACTGGAGAATGAGAGCGGGGTGTCCAACTTTGGTCTGGACAAGGAAGGATTGAAGGTAAGGATAAGCTATTAGAAAAGAGCAAAGGGATTAAAGGGAGAGAATAGATTTAAAAAGAAAACTATTATACTTTATTATTTTCTGCATTTTATTTCGTCTAGATATTTTATACCGAAGCCAGGCACCTACCTACATCAGATCAGTCCTCAAACAGTACTGGGGTACCTACCTAACTTTTTTTTTAATAATTTTAATGGAGGGAACTGTATTAACTGCTAAAGAACTGTAACCGACAGCGAAAAAAAAGCCCCGGGCGGGAATCGAACCTGTGACCTATATGTAAACAAACCTATGGGTAGTTACAGTATGTACGTTGGCTAGGTATACCTACCTACCCGATCAAATCGATTTGAAAGTATAGGTAAGCCAGACTAGTAAACATTACCTTGTAAACTATAGGTCGCGGGTTCGATTGCCGCCCGGGGCAGATTGTAGATACCTCTATTTTAAACAAAAAAGGTTCGTCTTTCGACATAGGTTCGCGTCAGGTTGCTGTCGGAAACTCAGCCGAGGATTATTTCACTATCCCATAATTGGCATTTACAAAACCTGACCAAACAGCTGCCTAGATGATGTAGTGGTAGGGTTGCCAACCGTACGTTATTTCCCCGGAACAATCGTATTTTTGTCAAAAATCAAATGTTCCGCCGGAACACACCTTTGTTCCGGTTTTTTCCAAATCTATGGAAAATACGGGAACTGACTAATAAACAGAAAAAAATTACAAAAAAAAAGTTTTAAAAGACGCTTGTGGTCTGTGTCGTAGCATGCCCATCCCGTAGTATGCCTCTCATCAGATGGGCGAGAAGAGACACAATACTTCCCATTCAGGCGCTGGGTCAACACGGGAACCAGAAAGTAACCTGTTGAAATATTTGCAATCGAAAAACGAGTACAAATTTTTGTCGATGGTGGGATTCGAACCCGGGACGTTCTGCATGGCAAGCAAGCGCGTTACCACTGGACCAACCGTGCCCACTGTCGTTCGGCCACTTATTTGCCTACCTATGTTCTCTCATTTCAGGTGAACCTAGATGTGCAGCAGTTCAAGCCGGAAGAGATCGACGTCAAAGTGGTGGACGATTTCATAGTGGTTCACGCTAAGCACGAAGAGCGATCCGATCAGCATGGGTTCATCTCACGGGAGTTCACCCGGCGATATCGTATACCTGACAGTGTGGATGCGCAGGCCATCGCTAGTAAACTGTCCTCGGATGGCATCCTGTCTATTCAGGTGAGTAAGTCTAAACGAGTCAGTGTAGTCAGCTTGGTGGGTAGCGGGTGTCTTGTCTTGTAAGCGCTAGGCCGCGGGTTCGATTCCCGCCCGGGCGGATTTTATCCTATAGTCCTAAACTAAAATGGACGCGGCACACAAGGGATCAGGAAGAGACCGCTTTAACATAATAAAATCCTGAGCGGATAAGGTTCGTTTTCGGAACGAACGGCCGGCTTTCTCCTGTCTTCCTTCTCTCTTAGATTTCGGCACGACTTAGACCTTAGCAGTTACAGTTCCCTCTCTCAAACCTCTTAGAAATATTGAGGTCTAACCCACGGACGGGATTGCCTTCCTTCGGTATACCAGCTTCGATTCCCAAAATTATCCCATAGCAGCGAACAGCTAGTAATCAACATTTCTTTTTCTTTTTTCCAGGCACCAAAGAAAGCCACGAAGGAAGGCGCGGGTGAGCGGTCCATCCCTGTAGTTCAAACCAACCAACCGGCTGTCAAACAGGGCAACAAGAACGGAGGAAAAGCCGCGAGTGGAGAGAAGATGGAGTCTTAAGCAGAAGGAAGATCACTGTTCATTTGCCAATACTCTGATGGAAGGAGTTAACTAATCGTTTGCCAATGATCTGAGTACAGTGAAGGTTTGAGGAGTAAGAAGGAGTTTTGTGTGAAGGAAAAGGTAGCAGGGTTTTTATCGTCGATCTATACAGAGTGTAAAGAGAGAATAATTTTTGGCGGTGGTTTTTCGTCACCGAAGGTGCGAACGATTGAATTATTATTTGTAATTAGTAGTGAGGGTACCTAAGTTTAAAATGTAAAGGTTGAAGTTGAGGAGAAGGAGGAGAGTGGGTAATTGGGAGTTGGGAGGTATGAATAAACAACCATGCTAGCACTTACCACAGACAAGATCTATAATTTTGAGTAGGACTGGAATAACATATGGGTACTCAAACTTCGAACGAAGAAAAATAGAGTGCTGAGTCTGTCCTAATCCTTTACCAGGACTCCGTTCATAATAATCATCCAAGCCGGCAGATAACTTAAGAGACTTTAGCCCTGGTATTAGGTTAGCTTAGCTTTAGGTGAATGAACAAATCAATCAAGTTCATGTTTTGTCCGTACATTCCTAAATAGAATTCCTTAAGAACTTTCCAATTCCCTTAATTCCTTTTTACACTAAAGAAAGCAATCGATGTAAAACACTAATATCTTTTTCTTCTTTTTTCACTTTTTTTCCAATTTTCATTTCTTTTTTATTGAGACTGATGTAAGTTTTGTTCCTTATTTTATTTTTTCAAATCCTAAATAAAGCTTTTTTTTCTCACTAGAAAAAATCTCGTTTGTTTTTCGTTTTGTATCCTCAAGGACTTTCAGCTTTGATAGAGGGAGCTTTAACTGTTTTTAAAAAGAGGGCAGGATTGGAGAAAGCCAGCTGTTCCTAGAACGAACTTTATCTGTAATCTACCCGGGCCGGAATCGAACCCGTGACCTAGCGCTTACAAGGTAGACGCGCTGCCCTCCAAGCTAACTGGTAATTGGGCTGGCTCCAGGGTCTTCATAGGGAGGTAGATAGAGCTAACACTACTGTTCCTTGGTTCGATTCCGGCCCTGATCGTAGTGTTTGCTCTGTCGAATATTTACTTGTTTACCCATCAAATTAGGGCACAGAAAGTTACGAAGAAAGAACTCAGAACGTACGAAGAGATGCAATTCAATTTGTATTTGGGTACAGCAGTTTGTAGATTACTAATGATAACCTAACTGTGACAGTTTATAAGTTGTGAGTGACGGTCATTCCTTAATAACACTGAACTAATAATTCGTAGTTCATCAAATAAAATGGACAACAGGCGTCTTTTGGTTCTGAGCTTTCTATTGCTCGCTGGGCATACTGAATCGGAAATTCTATCCCGATTACGACAAAGAAGAGCTATTATTTATCCTACTGGAACCGTCATGCAGGTAAACTATTTATACCTTAAAAAAAAGAGGTTTGATGAGGGAACCAAAATTGTAACTGTACTTTTTTAAGCGAATGCAAATATCAAGTTTTTTTTTAAAGAGGTTTGACAGAGGGAACTGTGACTGCTAGAGAAATCGAAGAGAGAAGGAAGACAGGATAGGAGGAAAGCCAGCCGTTCCGAGAACGAACATTATCCCATCAGGATAAATTCCGCCCCGGGCGGGAATCGAACCCGCGGCCTAGCGCTTAAAAGGCAGACGCGCCACCAACCAAGCTAACTAGGCTGGCACTCGGGAAGATTGTTTTGGTTATTGAAGGGTTCTACCCCATATCCTCAGTTTTCAGTTGGGCTTGCAATCCCGGCCGAGGTTCCCAACATGAACATAGCCACCAACATGGGCGTACTGCTTAACGTACCTATGCCGGATAACGCCACCAAACTGTTCCCCTACATTATACACCGGCCTGGAAACAGCACCGTGGCACCTACCAGTACAACTTCAACACCCACAACTGGTATGGTTCAGAACTAGTCAGCTGCCAATAGACAAGAAAAAAAGGAGGGGGGGAGAGAGAGAGAGAGAGAGAGAGAGGTTTCAAAGAGAAAAAACTTTTGAAGTTAGGGGAGAAACGAATATTCCCACCAAACAGCAATGCAATGCCTCGATTTTGGAAGATATGAAATTTTGAAGTTTGAACCGATTTCAAATTCTAATACTTTCCATTTACGTAGGAGTTATGTAGGAGACTAGGAGAGTTAAAACTCTGCAGAAAACTAAAAAATAAAGGAATAAGGGAGAAAAATCAGTTTTTAGTAATAGTTTTCTAAGCTCCTCTTTCCAACCACTGATTTCCAGTTTCTAAAGATGCGATGCAAGATGCATGTTATTTTTCGTAGCAGAACTTTTAAGTTTACTAATTAGAACCTATTTCATAATTTCGTACTAGGAGAGTTAAAACTCTGCAGAAAACTAAAAAATAAAGGAATAAGGGAGAAAAATCAGTTTTTAGTAACAGTTTTCTAAGCTTCTCTTTCCAACCACTGATTTCCAGTTTCTTAAGATGCGATGGAAGATGCAAGTTATTTTTCGTAGCAGTAGTTTTAAGTTTACTAATTAGAACCTATTTCATACCTAATTCCATATTTCTACTATTGGTTTCAGTTTCTACAGCCATCACTCCAGTTACCACTCCCAGTACCACTACAACATCTACTGTTACAATCGTTCTCTTGGCTCAATCTGACTCACAAACATCTACACTGAATAACACAACTCCAATATCCTTCAATCAAACATCTTTACCTACAGCTGCCCTGATGTCCTTCAACGATCAAATATCTTCCGACAATGATCAATTATCTTCAAACAACAATCAATCATCCTCCAACAATAATCAATCAAATAAGGAAGGGTCTCCTACAAGACCTACTTCAGCTATAATGACATCCTCTAACAATAATCAACCATCTTTCAACAATAATCAGTTGTCTTTCAACAATAATCAATCAAATAATGAAGAGTCTTCTACAAGACCTAATACAACTGTAATGACTTCCAATAATAAGTCATCTCTAAATTCTACAGCTCGACACGGCAGTCTAGATCTGACGATAGATGAAGACCAAGAACCTGTGCAAGACTTCGGAGATCAACAGAATTCGATTGTCAATCAAGGAAATTCAAAAGCTGGCATTAACAATCCAAATGTGTGGCTCAATCAAATACCGCATGAGATGGGGATTCAGTCCATGCTTTTGTATCACGACCATGTGTATGAATACATTGAGCATTTTTTTCACAAGTAAGTAAACTTGATAAATACTCGATAAATCAGTTTCCCACGGATCACTGAAGTTAGGCAACGTTGCGTGTGGTTGGTATCAGTTTGGGTGACCAATCGACCATCTGGTCAATCACGTGCTACTGGCTTTTCCCGGTCTTACTCAGGTTGGGTGAGATTAATGTGAGTAGGCGCGTAGCTTGTCGCCGATTTGAGGGTGAAACTCCTGTCACTTAAAACCTTAGCTACAGTGACGTTAAACTGCTTTAAAATAATCTCCCATATCTTTCCAGGAAAAACATCATGGAAGGATGTTCGATAGTGAAAGTGTGTCAAATTTTGAGTGTCCTACATGAAAATCAATTTTCAAGCTGTCTCTAACGAGGAACATTCCTTTTAGTCCTTCTAATCCCAGTCAAAGCATTGAATTTCGTCCTCGGTTATTTGAGAATTTAACTTCAAGAATAGCTTGAAGTAGGAAGAGAAGGGAGACGGACAGATACCGAGGGAGAGAGGGAAACAGTAAAAGGAAGGTAGCTTGCTTCTTTTTAAAAAAAATAATCTTCTTCTTCGCCTTTTCCCATGTTTAGATGGGGTCGGCGTTTGTCGTCGGCCTCCCAATCAGCTTTAGAGTGATCGCTTTGAGGCCAACTGGTTTTGGCTAAACAAAATTTTCCGAGTGGGATGCCCTTCGCACTCAACCTTCGCTTTTCGCTATTGATATAGCGTGAGGAAATTTGGACTAGTCTTCTCCTAGATTGGCAAAAAGTAAACTAGGTACAAATAGCTAGATTTTCCCGTGATTTATACTGAATTCCCCTTCCTTCCTATTTTCCAGACCGCGCTATCTACAAGACGCAAACAGCGCTCAAAGGCGACTCAATAGACTTGTCAAAAACGTGCACTATCTGATACGAAAATGTCATAGGAACTTACGTGATAGCGAAGAAATGGGCCGGAACTGCGCTCGCATGATTGCTGATTTGACCTAGCTCCGATGAATGTGATAATGAAGTGATTCTCGAGGTCCACAAGTTGTGGGTTCGATTCGTGATCGACAGTCGAAAATTTGCCAACCAACCAGTCCATTTTTGTCCACCTTGAAATCCAGAATTCTCGTTAAAGGGATTCATTTTGAGGATAAATGCTGAATCTGGATTTTTCGAGGCACTCTGAAAAACATTATAATATCTTTTGGTCTTGGGAATCTAACAGAAGAAATGCATGTGATTAAATATCGTTATCATTGATAGATAGTTTCATTTTTTATTTGTATAAGAATAGAGTCTCGAAACGAAAAAAAAATCTAAAAAAATATTATATGTAAAAGGTAAAGTCTTATAGTAGATCTAGGTACCTTTACGATGATTTCTTTTGAAACCAACATACGAGTATTTTAGGTACATGTGGATTTCTAAATCATAGATCTGTAGACAATTCTTGAAAAGGAATGGTAGAGAAAAAGTTAATTAAACACATCGTATGAGGAATGTAGCTAAATCCTAATAAAGCCATGTAAAAGTGGAATATACGTGTACCGTGCCTAACTACTTTCCTACTTATCACATGTGCTTTTTTTCTTCCTCCGAAAATTGAGGCATTGAGAGGGTCATAGTTTGATTTTCTTCACAACAGGTTCAGAAGTTTTGATAAAAACCCTTTTCTTTTCTTCATTGGCCTCATCATTTGATTCATAGTGAGTGTTCTCTGGACTGTGGTTTGTACTTTGGCGTTCACTAACTGATTGTTTCTTTGGCCTTCGTGACTTTGAACTGCCTTCATCTTCTGCTTTTGATTTGCTTCGACAACCTGTTGTTTCTAAATTTCGGTCTAAACCCAGAGAATCTGACCCAATTTCTTCTTCTTCTATTGGTTCTATCTTGGGTCGTATCTCACTATTGATTTCGCCAGTCCCTGAATTCAAGTCTCTGGTTTGACTGGATGTTTCCATGTGATGACTGTCCCTTGTTTCAGTGCTTGTTTCCAAGTCCATAGGTTCGATTTTTGGATTTATTTCTTTTCTATCACTACTTGTATTTGAATTTAGTTCTCTTATTTGATTAGCTGCTTCTATCTTTGATTGCATATCACTTGTAGGTTCACTGTAAAAAAAAAAAAAAAAAAAAAAAAAAAAAAAAAAAAAAAAATCCATCATAATATTTGACACCGTCAATTTTATTTGCAAGCACACCACCACATAAACGTAAAAAATACAAAAGAGAGTGTAGAAAATACATTAAATTTCATAGTTACCTCTGGCTAGTTAAAATAATTAGTCTACCTTGTAAGCGCCAGGTCGCATGTTCGATTCCCGGACGGGACAAACTTCAAAGGAGAATATATCCTAACAGATGACTCGTTCTCGGAACGGCTGGCTTTCTCCTATCTTGTCCTCCTTCTTTCTTTGATTTCAGAACGATACGATCTCCATAGTTCCTATCTGCTTAATCCATCCTCTAGGGCTGTTTGGCCCTACAGCCTACAGTACACCCAAGCCTTGGAGTGGGCTTTTTGAGTATGGAATTAAACTGAGACCTTCGTAGTTACCCAAGTAATCTAATAAAAAAAAGATTCTAATTGCGTACCTACTGTACTTATTCAAACTAGCCAAATATGACTATGAAATTTGAAAATTTGATAAACAATGAAATCGATATACCTATAACCCTATTTATTCTACGAAATTCATTCAGCAACAGTTTTTTAAGTAGAAAGATTTTATAAATTTGCAGGTTTTAAATAATAATTTTATCAACCGTTCACTATATTATTAGATTTTGGATCGTTTGCAGAATGCTCATTTAATGAGCATTATTTTCACCAAGGTCGCCAATTTCATCATTTGGTTCCTTGTCAATCTCTCTTACTAATCTCCTGAACGTTTGAACTCCAGGTTCAGAACCTTTCGATTCAACAACCGAGGAGGAATTTTCAGATTGAATGACCAGACAAGGATAAAGCTGTAAGTACGATTACTCAGCTAGTGTCTCTCCTACGAGGCGGGGGCTTTGAACTGACCAAATTAGCAAGCAATGTCCACCTTCTATTCTATTTTCACCAAGGTCGCCAATTTCATCATTTGGTTCCTTGTCAATCTCTCTTACTAATCTCCTGAACGTTTGATCTCCAGGTTCAGAACCTTTTGATTCAACAACCGAGGAGGAATTTTCAGATTGAATGACTCTTGACTCAGCAACTATCGATTCAGTAACAGAAGAGTCAGGAATCATTGAATCAGTGACTGTAGAATCAGCAAACGTAGGTGAAGTATCTTCAGATTTATTTACTGTTGAGTTAGCAACTATAAAGTCAGCAACCTCGGATTCAGGCCTTCGCCCTTCGTAGAGTCAGGAATCATTGAATCAGTGACTGTAGAATCAGCAAACGTAGGTGAAGTATCTTCAGATTTATTTACTGTTGAGTTAGCAAGTATAAATTCAGCAACCTCGGATTCGGGCCTTCGCCCTTCAGTCGCAACATTCACGGACTCACTCGCCATCATCCGTTCGTCGGATTCAGGCCTTCGCCCTTCAGTCGCAACATCCGCGGACTCACTCGCCATCATCCGTTCCAAGTAGTCACCACTGCTCCCCAGGAAGTCATCCACTTCGACTATTCGCATGGCGGCGCTCAGTTTGGCTTCTTTAGTCAGAGGATTGTTACACTGGAAGAGGGACAGAGAAAGAGGATTAGATGGTTCAAAAAAAACAAGCTGGGTCCGTCCCTCCGGGAATTTTTTAGCCCGTAGTTTATTCGATCGTGATTAAAGAAATTCAGTACCTAAAAGATGAGTGTTTCACCGCCGTTTTTATTTCGTAGCGATGAAACAACTGCTACATTGGACGCTTGTGGTCTGTGTCGGAGCATGCCCATCCCGTAGTATGCCTCTTTCGTAGCATGCCCATCCCGTGTCTTATCAGATGGGCGAGAAGAGACACAATACTTCCCATTTAGGTGCTGGGTCAACACGGAATTTTCAAGAAGTCTTATCCAAGTGTTCTTGAAGTAAGTTGAATTACTCATTGGTAATCATTTGAGTTTATCATCAGTTAAGGACCTGATTTTTTTTTATTATTATTATTATTTTTATTCTCAATGGTAAAAAGTGGGAAAACTGTATGAACAAGGATATATGGGAGAAATGGTTAAGAGGAAACGAATGGCAAAATAGTAGGTACTGATTAGAATTACCATCGCCAACAAAGTTTAACCGGAAAAAGGTGAAGAAGAAGATTCCGATAGTATTGATTGGCAAAAAGTAAACTAGGTACAAATAGCTAGATTTTCCCGTGATTTATACTGAATTCCCCTTCCTTCCTATTTTCCAGACCGCGCTATCTACAAGACGCAAACAGCGCTCAAAGGCGACTCAATAGACTTGTCAAAAACGTGCACTATCTGATACGAAAATGTCATAGGAACTTACGTGATAGCGAAGAAATGGGCCGGAACTGCGCTCGCATGATTGCTGATTTGACCTAGCTCCGATGAATGTGATAATGAAGTGATTCTCGAGGTCCACGCTGTTTCTTGAAGATTTTCCACACTTTGGAAGGGCCGAGGAGAGGATCGGACAGATAGGGAGGCAGTGCAGGTTCAATTCCAGGCAGCGGGTTATTGTTTTCTGACAGATGACTGCGGTGTTCTCCATAGAATGAGGCTGTCTGAATCGGTTTGGCTGTTTGAGCATCTGACATTCTTTAATTATGAAGAGCTGGAATTTAAAATTCAGTCAATGTTAACATGAGTTCTGGGTGGGGGTAGGAAAAGCCAACACCACCTGATTGCCCTGACCTATCCAGATACCAACCATGTACAACTTCTGTGAATCATTGGGAACTAATGTGTTCAATGAGGTATCACATCTAGCTGAGAGAAACGAGAAAGATGGGTTTTAAAGTTTAAGTCAGCACCTAACAATAATACTTCAATGATTAACACCACCAGTGGATCCATACTTAAGTTAAAAGTACTTACCTATTTTTTACTAGGTATGTATGCTTGGTGGTTTCAGGGGTAAGGCCAATGTTCAGCACCAACTCTAGTACTGGATTGGAACATCAAATACTCGGAGTTTGCGCCCAAATGATAACACACTACTGAATCTACTGATAACAGGATGAGTTGAAAACTAGATTCTGTTCCTGGTTTTTGATGAAACACAGAATTTTCTCCATACCTGTTTCAGTGGTTTCTCTAATTTTTATTCACCATCCACATTATTCCAGAGGGTTTTTCCAACCAAGATGGTGATTTGTCTCTTCTTTTTCCAAGTTTTCCACACAAAATTTTCTTTACTCGATTTCCGTTTTTCCGCCGAAAATTTCAAAAAATTGTTATCGATATGTGAAGTCAGCAAATTTTAGATCCGTGTGAAGTAAGAAGTTAGCAAAAAAAAACGAATTAAAAAAATGGCGGCAAAATTTGAAAAAAGAAAAGGGGGCCCGTTGTATTCTAAACCGATCCTGAGATATGATCAATTTTTGATCGCTAAAATCTCCATAAGAAATACACAGGAAGCAGAGACTGCGGGAGAGAAATTTAATGTTCCGCTGTCGACCAACATTTTGAGTTACGTTTATGTTTTTAGTTTGATAACTATGCAGCTAATAGGGAGCGCGCAGCGCGACCGTATTTTTATTATTTTCTAGAAGTTCGGCCATGCCTTTTCTACAAGTTTGGCCATGCCTCGGGATGAACTAGCGGGCTAGTAGAATAATAAATACATAAAAAAAACATGTTGTTTTCAAATGCCCGGAGTTGAGCATTGGGTCATTTTCTCTAGGCAAAAACATCTAGTTCGGTTGGTTACCTTGGAGAATAGCGTACCTTCCTTGTAAGCGCTACGACACGGGTTCGATTCCCGCCCAGGGCGGACTTAATCCGAAACAGATAAGGTTCGTTCTTGGAATGGCCGGCTTTCTCCTATCCCGTCTTTCTTCTCTCTTCGCTTTTGGGACAATAGGACCTTAGCAGTTACAGTTCCCTCTATCAAACCTCTTTGAAAATTTCAAGGATACTTTTTGTGTTGAAAATAAATTAATTTTACCTGGTCGGCATCTACAAATATAATTTTCTTCACATCCAGAGGAAAGAGGACGTCTAGGAACAGGATTTTGTATCCCCAAATTATCCTTTGCTTTTCAGTTTGCTGTGTGAGCCAGCGAGGCCATTTGTATTGCACTAGCTCGTATTCGAACTTGTAGGCCCTGAAAATAAAAGCATAACTTTTTTTTCATGTGAGAAAAAACCTTTGAACTTCGAGGTCATATCAGGCTTTTTCGATGGGATTTCAAATAGCAGCCCCTCGAGTTTAAAAGCTTTGTCCCAGACGGTCACCCGTCCAAATATAAACCACATACAACGTTGCTTAACTTCGGCAATCCGTAGGGGACAAGGGCAAATAACGTGATTTTGCAACTGGATAGAGGGGTATTTAATATTCTGCTCTCAGCCAGCCTAGTGAGCTTGGAAGCCTGGCTTCTAAGCGCTAGGTCCCGGGGGGGGGGGCGCCTCCTTCGGACTTTCATTCTGTTCGTTTACTGTGGGCCGGAAAACTCCCCCCTAAAATCATCAACTAAAGGTCTCTTCAAACCCCATGTACTTATGCATTATTTTAATAAACAAAACATGGTGTGTCCCCAATATGACGAAAATTTCCGAACAGAGTCAGTCTTCGGTTTTTCCGGAAAGAAATAACATCACCAGTCCGGCAGTCTATACGCCTTGAGTTTCACGTTTTACGATCCGAGATCGTAATGAGGTGTACCTGAGGTTCCTCACAGTTCGGTATGTACGGGATGGGTGTCAGGACTAGAGTCTTCCGCTTCCAGATCGTCCACTAGAGCCCGTTCTCCCTTTATTCCCAATATAAGGTTTAAGTCACCCATCCATTTATTGGCCTTGCTCGGCGTAGCTTAACATAGGTCACGCTAAAACCGATCTTAAATGATCGACAGAATCAAAAAGTTTTCTCGCTTTGAGTTCATAGGTCGTCGCGACAAATTTCAAGATCAGAGCTCATTTGTGTGAGAAAATGTGAAAAAAATTGGCTTCATGGTTCTGCTGGATAACATTGTACACCACCATTTTCGTGTTCCTGGTAAAAAGACCTTTAATTTGATATATAGGTCGACCAGGTTTGGATAAGTCCTTCTATGGGCACAGACCGACAGACAGACCGACAGACGACACTGAAGCGAATACAATAGTCCGTCCCTTATACCTTTTTATTACTATCCAACAAGTACATTTCCAACAAGTTTTCCTTTCCAATAAGTTTATTTCCTACAAGCAAGTTTAGAACCCAACATTTTTGGTCCTTCGATCCGTGGATCCAACAACTATTGTAATAATAAAGGAAGGACGGACTAAAAATCAAAGATAAGGCCCGTTCTCACTTCTCGTGAGTTTCACATGATTTTTCACTATTCGCATGGCGGCGCTCAGTTTGGCTTCTTTAGTCAGAGGATTGTTACACTGGAAGAGGGACAGAGAAAGAGGATTAGATGGTTAAAAAAAAAAATCAAAGATAAGGCCCGTTCTCACTTATCGTGAGTTTCACATGATTTTTTCCGAATGTCCTTGTAGGCAAATGTAATTTAAATTAGAGTGTTCCCACTACACACGACACGATTTTTTTCTGAACGACACAAAATGTCCTTGTAGGCAATGTAATTTAAATGTGAGTGTTCCCACTTACACGCGACAATTTTTTTTTCTCCAAACGACAAGTGGGAACAGGCCTATAATGTTAAAAAAAAGTTCAATATTTTAAGAATGTGCGACTTGAACGAGCTGATGAGGATTTTGATGTCGGTCGAATTCACTGGGGTGTCTGAGCCTAATATGAAAATAAAATAAACAAAGGTAAATTTATAGTCTATCTTCAAAACAAATGCTAAATATAACTTAGCATTTAGTGAGGATAGAGTGGAACTTTGGTATTAGACACAATAAATACGAGAAACATCCTTTATTTATATTGCTAAAACAGCTTTCAGTCTCATTCTGGCAGGATAAACAAGGTATATTCTATTCTATTCTAAAGAGTCCCTGTACCCCTAACCAGTAGGCTATTAGAAGAAAAAAAAATGGAACTGCTAAGGTCTTATCGTCCCGCGAAGAAATGACCTTGAAAATAATAATAAAATATGAATAAATTAAACCTATAAGTATTTTCTTTTATCTTCCTTTCCTTCACCTTTTCCCATTTATACGGGGTCGATGGTTTCAATCAGCCTCTTCCACTCAGCTCTATTTTGTCATTTGGTCCGGTTTAGCAGTAATTTCCTAATTTACAATACAAGGTCTCCTGATGTAACATTATGTATTATGTTCTGAAATCCATAACATACCTACACGAAACCTTGTTTTGACTGCTGGGTTAAATGGACTTTTTAGTCTCATTCGAGCAGGATAAACAAGGTATTATTCTATTTTACCTTCAAGCAGTAGATATTCCAGTTCATATTCGGAATGTACATTGGAGTCCACATTCTCCAGCTTGATATTGTCCAAATCATAAGGGTGAATAGACAGGATTGAACTCACGCCCTCCTGATTACCAGGCGAGTACCACCAGGTTACTTACCTTCAAGCAGCAGATATTCTAGTTAAAAATTTTCCGGTAAAAGAATTTGTCTAGTACTTTTTTTTACAAACCTAGGTACCTACATTTTTTGTAGGTGTTTGTTTGTTTTTGTTTGTGTGTGTTTTTTTACTTACCTTCAAGTAGTAAATACTCTAGTTCGTATTCCGAATGTACATTGGAGTCCACATTCTCCAGCTTGATATTGTCCAAGTCATACGGGGAAGCTATGGACTCGACCAGCCAGTTGTCGGGGACATGAAGGTTCTGTGTGAGGAGGGGCTCGGCGGGCATGTTGAGGAACTTGGCGCCGGGGCCGGGCAACAGAGTGCCGTCCGGTGTGAACCCGGGCTCCGACTCGAGAACGAAACGGTAGAAACTGTGGGGGAGTAGAGAGAATTGAATGGAGCAGTTGCATTTGGGTAGACTTGGCGCCGGGGCCGGGCAACAGAGTGCCGTCCGGTGTGAACCCGGGCTCCGACTCGAGAACGAAACGGTAGAAACTGTGGGGGAGAAGAGAGAACTGAATGGAGCAGTTGCATTTGGGTAAAATTTATGATTAAAAGGTTGTTGTTGGCAAATGTCAGGTTATTTGACTACTAGGTCATTTTAGCGTTTTCTAAGGGTATTTCTATTTCTTCCCTATTTTGTTCTTTTGTACCACTAAATTTGGCCCTATTTTCATTGTTTTATACGGCATTTCGATTATATCAACTTTTATACAGAACCTCGATTATATCAACTACCCTCGGTCCCAAGTTGATATAATCGAGGTTCTACTGTATTTAGAATCTAATATCTCACTCACCTCTTGAGTGGCATATCACTGTTTTTCTCGGCACAATTCATATGTATTGTAACACGGGCGTTGAGTACTCCATGTAGAACTTTCAGGATAGGTCCTATCTTCTGGGCTGCTCTGGACACAGGATCTACAATGACTTGAATGTCGAATATTGGCTCGGTGGTGTTCGCCGGCTCTAACTTGATGGCACTGAAACCAAAAGGAACCGAAATCAGATCTTGAGCCTGGTACACATGGTAGGATTTTTACTTTCCTTAACTTATACCTAAAAAGGAAAGTAATGTATTCAACACAAAATTTAATGGTCAGGTTTTAGTATCAAAACACGTTTTGAGGTCCCCAGACCCTAAATCTAAAGTTTCAACGATTGGTCTGTGTGTCTGGTTTGACAGAGGGAACTATAACTGCTAAGGTCTTATCGTCGCGAAAGCGAAGGAAGACAGGATAGGAGAAGGCCAGCTGTTTTGAGAAACAACCTTATCCGTTCAGGATAAAATCCGCCCCGAGCGGGCATCGAACAGACGATCTAGAGCTTCCTAGGAAGGTGTGCTACGCTACGCAAAACTCATCTTTGAAAACTCTACTTTTTCTAATTACTCACCTATATTTAGCAACGATTGGTCTGTGTGTCTGGTTTGACAGAGGGAACTATAACTGCTAAGGTCTTATCGTCGCGAAAGCGAAGGAAGACAGGATAGGTGAAGGCCAGCTGTTTCGAGAAACAACCTTATCCGTTCAGAATAAAATCGGCCCCGAGCGGGCATCGGACAGACGATCTATAGCTTCCTAGGAAGGTGTGCTACGCTACCCAAAATTCATCTTTGAAAACTCTACTTTTTCTAATTACTCACCTATATTTACTCTTCAGCTCCGGCAAGGTAAACCGCACTCTCGTATTTGGCCTGATAATCAGTATACTGATCGTCTTCAAAGGTCTTATCGTCGCGAAAGCGAAGGAAGACAGGATAGGAGAAGGCCAGCTGTTTTGAGAAACAACCTTATCCGTTCAGGATAAAATCGGCCCCGAGCGGGCATCGAACCTCTGATCTAGAGCTTCCTAGGAAGGTGTGCTACGCTACCCAAAATTCATCTTTGAAAACTCTACTTTTTCTAATTACTCACCTATATTTACTCTTCAGCTCCGGCAAGGTAAACCGCACTCTCGTATTTGGCCTAATAATCAGAATACTAATCGTCTTCAGCAGCATATCATTACTCAGCAGTCCTTCACTCGACTCAGACGATTTCAGAGACTCATATATCTTTTCCGTGTACAGGGACAGAGTAAGCCGGTCCAGAAGAGAGAAGTCAGCGGCGGTGAACACTTCGCCCGTGTGGAGGGGGCCTATGAGGCGACCGTTCGTGAGAAGCCCGAGGGTGCCCGAGGACAACCCGAGTACGGATCGGCAATACTCGGTGTGTTTCGTGAACAGCGAAGCGATGCGGGCCCAGTCTGTGTCCTGCGAATGGGGAGATGGAAAAAGTAAATATTGTTGAATATTTGATGGCCACTGGTTATTGGCCTACAATACTGGCCATTGGCCTACAATACTGGCCTTTGGCCTACAATACTGGCCTTTGATTGGAGGCCAAAGTTTCAATTTTTGTTGTTGTTTTTTATTGTCGTTTTTTTTTTTTTTTTTTAAGAAATAAAATAAAAATCGCTAATCGGGGATTTAGCTAAAAATCCATCATTAATTGATAATTAGGGGAAAAGCGCCTATACTCATTTCTCACTTGGCCATACGGGGCAGGAAATCTTTCAACGTGGGAGACAAGTAGTTCTTGAGGAACCAAAACTTGACCGGTGTCTTTGTATGTTTGAGCACACTCAGCATCATAATACGTAGGAATCTCTCGTACAAATGACCAGAAGCTACTGAGAATATGTTGATGCGTTCTTCGCCACTCTCGGAATCTTCTTTGCCTCCAAATGTGCTGGAAATGACGGGAATTATGATTAATATCATAAATAATAATCCGAAAAACAGAGTGGATCAAAGAGCATAGAGCTTTTTGTCCTTAGCTCAATGCTATTTCAACTCGTTGCTCTCCTCTGTCGTCCTTTCCCTCTATCTGCTCGATGCTCTGTGCGCACACTCAGCATCATAATACGTAGGAATCTCTCGTACAAATGACCAGAAGCTACTGAGAATATGTTGATGCGTTCTTCGCCACTCTCAGAATCTTCTTTGCCTCCAAATGTGCTGGAAATGACGGGAAATATGATTAATATCATAAATAATAATCCTAAAAACAGAGTGGATCAAAGAGCATAGAGCTTTTTGTCCTTAGCTCAATGCTATAAACTCGTTGCTTTCCTCTATCGTCCTTTCCCTCTATCTGCTCGATGCTCTGTGAGCTATGCTCTCCACTCCACTCTGTTTTTGCCAAAGACAATTTTTTTAAAGATGGTGTTGCACCGCCGTTTTTATTTCGTACTTCGTAGCAATGAAACAACTGCTACATTAGACACAAATTTATTCATTAAAATTTGGAACCTATTTTGATTACCTGGTAATAGAGTTCCACAGGCCTCCATTCTCAGCCGAGTCCTCAGCTAGAAGGTCCACATTGAGTTTGTCTGGTTTCTTGGTGACTTTGACGTCCAGAATGTGCGACTTGAACGAGCTGATGAGGATTTTGATGTCGGTCGAATTCACTGGGGTGTCTGAGCCTAATATGAAAATAAAATAAAATGAAATAAATAAAGGTAAATTTATAGTCTATCTTCAAAACAAATGCTAAATATAACTTAGCATTTAGTGAGGATAGAGGGGAACTTTGCTATTAGACACAATAAATACGAGAAACAGCCTTATTTATATTGCTAAAACAGCATTAAAGAGTTCCTGTACCCCCTAACCAGTAGGCTATTAGAAGAAAAAAAAATGGAACTGCTAAGGTCTTATCGTCCCAAAAGCGAAGGGAGAAGAAAGACAGGATAGGAGAAAAGCCACCTGTTCCGGGAACCTTATCTGTCCAAGATAAAATACACCTTGGGTGGGACTTGAACCCGCGACCTAGCGCTTGAAATTCTCACCTGCATGATGTGTTATATCGTATATCTCAGAAGACCGGCCCTGTCTCAGTCTTAGGATCCAGGCTCCAGGGTTGGCTTTCAGTTGAAAGTAGCCCAGGTTGGCCATCACTATGGTATCCACCTGTACGGGATCTTGTTCAGTACCCAAGGTCATTTGAAGGCCGCGCGGGGGATTGCCGTTCACCGACTCGAAGCAATGACCTTGAAAATAATAAAAAATTCCAGTTCATATTCGGAATGTACATTGGAGTCCACATTCTTCAGCTTGATATTGTTTAAATCATAACTCAACACCTTCCAAGAATATCTATTTTTTCTATACAATTTATTTATTTTCTAAGTGCAGACGAAATTTTCCCCAGATATGTACCTATCTCTTTTTTACTTTCCTTATCCTATAGGAAGAAAAGTAATGTAATCGGGTCAAATTTTCGATGTTCAAAAAATTCCCGGAGGGACGGATCCAGCTTGTTAGTGCCAAAACACGGTTTGAGGTCCCTAGAGCCTCAAAACACGTTTTGAGGTCCCTAGAGCCTAAATACAAAGTTTCAGCCATTGCCATTGGTCCGTGTGTCTGTCTGTAAACAAAATATCTCGAGAACGGTAAGAGCTAGAGACTTGAAATTTGGTATGCAGCTGTAAAGCGGCATTTTACCGCTTTTTGGCGGTTTTCGGTGTAATTTAACAATATCTCGGGAACGGTATAAGCTAAAGACTTGAAAGAGACTTGAAATTTGGTATGTAGCTGTCAAATGTGACAAGGATGCGACACGAAACTTTTGGTTAGGATCGGTGCAACGGTTGGCGGCATTTTACAGCATGCAGCTGTCAAATGTGACAAGGATGCGACACGAAACTTTTGGTTAAGACCGGTGCAACGCTTGGCGGCATTTTACCGCTTTTTTGGCGGTTTTCGGTGTAATTTAACAATATCTCGGGAATGGTATGAGCTAGAGACTTGAAATTTGGTATGTAGTTCACAAATATGACAAGGATGTAGCACAAAACGTTTAGTTGAGATAGGTGCTACGGTCGGCGGTATTTTGACCGTTTTTTGGCGGTTTTCAGCTATACCGACTATACGGTTAGATATATTGTAAAAGTTAGGTTAGGAGAACACTCAAATAAGCATCATTCAGTAGGATAAGGAAAGTCGTGTGATGTTCACACCAGATTTTTTCCCCCCCTATTCTTTGCCTCTTCGTGTTCTACTTATTTTTAAACTTTCACTTTCGTTTGATAACTTTATGAAGTTTTGCGTTTTCGAATTTCGAACGATGCGATGTAAGTTCTAAATTTTCTATGTAGCATTCACTTATCAGGAGAAGAAGCCAAGTGATTGCTTTCTGGACGCGGCCTACTGTCTAGCAAGGTAAATACAGACTCCTACACACTAGAGATTTTAATGAACTGTAGAACGAGCGAATGAGCTTTTTTTTAAACGTGAAACATTGGCCAAATTTCGTTAGAATCGGATAGTCATCGTATTGAAGATTCCGTCGTTCCGGAGGCGTAGCAGTCTCCGACTCTGCTCAGAGGTAACATGGGAGGAGCTAGAGAGGGAGAACTGTCGATAGCACTATCGATAACTATCGATACCATTCACTTGAGACCTGTAAAACCTAATGTACAAAATGAAATAAATTCTACAATGTTAAGCAACAAGAAAAACATCGAAGAGTTTTTTTGTTTTAATTTAATAAAATGTCTAGAGTGCACAATGTTTGATCAGAAAAGAGAAAGGGTAAAATTATCTCAGGACTAGGGACATAACTCTAAAAAAGAAAAAAAAAAAATATATATATCTCAGGATCGAAATTTGACTTGATTCGGGGTCCGACTGTCCAGATCAATTCTATCAAAGTAACCTTTTGAAGCACAAACTCTCATTCTTCTAAACTCTCGAAAATCTGATAATGGTTATCGATCTTTATTATTATTTTTGAAGAGGTTTGATAAAGGGAACTGTAACTTCCAAGGTCTTATAGTTCCAAAAGCGCAGAGAAAAGGAAGACAGGAGGATAGGAAACTTTCATAGAAATAATAGGTAATTATTGTTATTGTAATAATGAGCTTGAATCAAAAGTATGTTTTTCTTTTGTTCTGTTATGCGTTGAGTTTGGTTAGTTACTAAATGTTAAAGTACTTATTTTATTATTTTTTTTTTAAAGCCAGCCGTTCTGAGAACGAACATTATCTCTTCAAGATAAAATCCGCCCCCGGATGGAAATCGAAATCGAACCCACCGCTTACAAGGCAGATGCTCTATTAACCAAACTAACTAAGCTCGGAAATAAAAATATGGATTTTTTTCATCACATACCTTCAACTCAGGAATACTAGCCGGTGCTTGGGTCAACGCTTGGGTTGCTATGGTTACACTCTTCTCCACATCCAAACCAGCGTGCAGGGCTGCCAGAAACGCAAAGTGTTGTCCTTTCACCTCATCAGATGAGGAGGCGGGATTTACCAGGAATGCAACCCGGGACCCTGGCTCAGATTTCTGAAATAGAACACGAATGGGTTAATGCTTTTAAAGCTATATTACAGGGCAAACGACCTTCTTGTCATAGGTATTAAAGCGCCCAATAGAGAAAAAAGAACTTTTTAAAAGAGGTTTCCCTCATCAGATGAGGAGGCGGGATTTACCAGGAATGCAACCCGGGACCCTGGCTCAGATTTCTGAAATAGAACACGAATGGGTTAATGTTTTTAAAGCTATATTACAGGGCAAACGACCTTCTTGTCATAGGTACGAGTATTAAAGCGCCCAATAGAGAAAAAAGAATTTTTTAAAAGAGGTTTCATAGAGGGAACTGTGACTGCTCATACTGCTTTCTCTCTTAATGTCTGGCGCTTACTGCTTTGCTCTTTAGCATGGCAGAGATAATTTTGGGATATACTGCCTTCTTCCTTGCCAATGCAAGGAATTCTCGCATTCTGATTGGTTCTTTCATTTTGGGTTGATGACTCATTGCTGCCATATCCATCTGGATAACG
>NW_007378335.1:16850-66211 GCF_000475195.1 Diaphorina citri | reverse complement strand
TTTTCCACAAGTTTGGCCATGCCTCGGGATGAACTAGCGGGATTCCGGAGCGAAGCGACGGAATTCAGCTAGTTAGTTGATATAATCGAGGTTCTACTGTATTTAGAATCTAATCCGCATAAAAATACGTGGGTATAGATATATAACTCAAAATGTCAAATTTTGGACTTACTGCCCTCTTTTTTAGCAGGGCAGTATTAGTATACGTAAAAGAACAACGTCTTCACTTGACTAGAAGACGTTGTTCTTTTACCTATACTAATATGTTCCTACTTGACAGATTGACTCTCCTAGAGAAGTAAGATAAGGTTCGTTCTCGGAACGGCTGACTTTCTCCTATCCTGTCTTTCTTCTCTCTTCGATAGGTCCTATCTTCTGGGCTGCTCTGGACACAGGATCTACAATGACTTGAATGTCGAATATTGGCTCGGTGGTGTTCGCCGGCTCTAGCTTGATGGCACTGAAACCAAAAGGAACTGAAATTAGATCTTGAGCCTGGTACACAAGGTAGGATTTTTACTTTCCTTAACCTACGAGTATACCTAATAAGGAAAGTAATGTATTCAACAAAAAAATTGATGGTCAGGTTTTAGTACGCCGTTCCGAGAACGAACATTATCCCATCAGGATAAAATCCGCCCCGGGCGGGAATCGAACCCGCGGCCTAGCGCTTAAGGCAGACGCACTACCAACTAAGCTAACTAGGCTGGCTGTGCCCAACTTTCAATGCCAGCGTGTTAGGTACAACTGCAGATAACCAAATGAAATATTTGTGTTTTCAAAATTGGTTGTTTTTTTCAATGGAAATTCGGGGCAATAATTTCTCGTCCATTTGATTCATGTCCTCACAAAAGAAAAAAAAGTCGATTAAAAAAAAGTTTCATTTTTTTAATTGCAGATTATCGCCCGCCCTCCTTGACTTGAAAAGTTCTACTATCCAAGCCATGTCCACACCCTACACGATTGACGCCACCCATCTGGACAATGCCAAAGATTTCGAGTTCTCTCTCATGACAGCTGAATATTTGGAGGAAAGTTTGGCCGTACTGCGAGAATCTTTCTTCCCCCATGAAGCCGTCCACAAGTAAGAATAGAATTGAAAATAAAATAAAATAGAACTGACAATAAAATAGAATACAATTGACAATAGAATAGAATTCAACAAGTAAAATAGCATAAAATTCGAGTTCCTTTCGTTCGATCTGCTTGTAAGAAAAATCGTAGCGTGTTTATCAGACTTTTAAAACAGATTAGTTGATTAAGGAGCGCGGTAGCGCTCCGCCCCGCCAAGTCAAGAAAGTTTGACCTTAGATAGAGGGAACTGTGAAAACAGAGGTCTTATCGTACCGAAATCGAAGAGAGAAAGATTACAGGATAGGAGAATCTAGCCGTTCCCGGAACGAACCTCATCCGTTTTTTATAGGTTTGATAGAGGGAACTTTTATAGGTTTGATAGAGGGAACTTTTATAGGTTTGATAGAGGGAACTTTTATAGGTTTGAGGGAACTTTTATAGGTTTGGTAGAGGGGACTTTTATAGGTTTGATAGAACGAACTTTTATAGTTTTGATAGAGGGAACTTTTATAGGTTTGATAGAGGGAACTTTTATAGGTTTGATAGAGGGAACTTTTATAGGTTTGATAGCAACAGAGATCTTATTGTGTACAGGATAGGAGAATCTAGCCGTTCCCGGAACGAACCTCATCCGTTTTTTATAGGTTTGATAGAGGGAACTTTTATAGGTTTGATAGCAACAGAGATCTTATTGTCCCGAAATCAAAAGATTGATCCATCTTTCGGGGATGAAAGTTGTGATGCCAATTGCCAAATAAAGGAGGACAGGAATCAGGATAGGATAAGCCAGCTGTTCAAAGAAAGAACCTTATTCATTTTAAAATCTTTAACTTGATAGTCCCGAAATCAAAAGATTGATCCATCTTTCGGGGATGAAAGTTGTGATGCCAATTGCCAAATAAAGGAGGACAGGAATCAGGATAGGACAAGCCAGCTGTTCAAAGAAAGAACCTTATTCATTTTAAAATCTTTAACTTGATATTTTTCAATTTCTCTTCGCAGGGTACTTGGCATGTCGAAAAATCCTCTAGCTGTTGAGGAAGAGGAAAAACTGTGCCGCAAAACATTCGAAGATGGCGTATCTGTGATAGCGCGAGAGAAAGCAAGCGGGAAAATTGTCACTGTGGCCTTCTGTAAAATGCAGGTGGGTCCAGGAGGAAAAACTAGAATTCATATCTGTGTTATATTGTCGAAAAAAAAAACTTGACTTTTTCTCATTCAGCTCACCTCTGTGGCCGAGTGGTTTGGAGCACTGGCTCGCAAATCCAAGGTACTGGGTTCAAATCCCGGTCGGGGCAGAAATTTTCTGACTTTTTTCGTTCCCAGATAGGTAGTGAATGTAAAAGAATATTCCTTGCAGTCATGCGAAAGCGGTGCCGAGGCAGTTTTTTTTTATTATGTACCTATACGTATTATTATTTCAGGAAAAGCCAAAACCTGGAGAACAGGGAGCATTTGATGAGATTGCGGCATCTTTCAAACAACCCGAATCTTTGGGTGTGATGGATTTCATGATCCAGGTAATATGGTAAGGCCGGGAGCCACTTCAAAACTCTAGAAGTTCGCCCGCTTCCCGGCACACTTGATAATTTATTAGTGCTCATTTGTACGGCTCAAACAGGACTAAAGGGTACCAGGTCTTATCGTCCCGAAATCGAAGAGAGAAGGAAGACAGGATAGGAGAAAGCCAGCCGTTCCAAGAACGAACATTATCCATTCGGGATAAAATCCGCCGAGGGCGGGAATCGAACCCACGGCCTAGCGCTTACAAGGCAGACACGCTACCAACCAAGCTAACTAGGCTGGCCAAGATTATTTTTATGAAACAACCTACTCGAGACAGAAGGTATTCGGGACGTATGAGTGTGTGCACTGCTTTTGGAGGAATGGCAAAAGTTTAGTGGACATGTTTTAGGCAATGTAAGTTCATCATAAACCAAATAACCCGAAGTACTTACCAAATATTCCACCGTGCTATCCAACAATTGTCGACCGTCTGTCGAGTTCAAATCCACTACAACCCAATGGGTAATCATATACAGGGTGTCACTGTCTGCTTTGGACTTCTTGCCTGCATGAACATATTGGACTAAGTTGAGCATTTCATCGCTAGGTGGCAGAGTAAGGTCGATGAACGTAGACCGGTCCTTGTTCAGTACACGTTCGTTGAGTCTGAAATGAAAGAAAAAGAATGATTTTTACTTGTGTAGGTGTTAGATACGCAGGTTCGATCCCCGCCCGGGGGTGTATTTTATCCTTAACGGATAATATGCGTTCTCGGAACGGCTGGTTTTCTCCTAACCAGTCCTCCTTTTCTCTTTGATTTGGGTGCCTATAAAATAATAATAGTCCAGTCAATAGGGTTCATATTTTCCCTAGAAAAGCAACCTTCGTAGCCGAGTGGGTATCACACTAGGCTTCCACGCCGTAGGTTCCGGGTTCGATTCCCGGTGGGGTCCAAATTTTTCCGGCTCTGTGCTTGGAGTTCGGAGTGCACTGAGCCTCGTAAAGACAACTGAGTAGCTCCTTTAATCGAGTAGCGACCAGTGACGGCATTACCAGTGTAAAAAGATTATTGAAATATGGAAATTGATTGCAAAGGAAGCATTTAATAATGCTGTGATATCCACAAAAGTTATGAAAAACTCTGGTTTACCATACTATCAGTCTTATAGTCAAGTCAATAAGGTTCATATTGAACACTTCTAGTCCAGTCAACAGGATTCATATTTAGCACTTATAGTCCAGTCAATAGGGTTCATATTGAACACTTGTAGTCCAGTCAACAAGGTTCATATTTCGCACTTATAACCCAGTTAACAGGGTTCATATTGAGCACTTATAGTCTCCAGTCAACAAGGTTCATATTTTACCTGGGCATAACATTAGGCCGTGTCATCACATACTCAGCCACGTCCATACTGTCTGTCAGTTCTCCCTTGTAGACGGCCTTCTGGAACTTCGGCGTTTGTCGGATGATTTCGGTCAGGATCGCCTCTTCAAAGTCTTCCGCCGTGAGGGAAGTTTCGGGCAGGGGGATGCCGTTCATCAGGACCTGAAAGGGTTAAAAAAGAAAACAGATTAAAATAGTAATAAGGATAGAAGGGGTTAAAAAGAAAACAGATTAAGAGTGATAGAGTAGAATATACTAAAAAGTAAAAGAGAATATTAGTTGTCACAAAAAAATAATAAAAAAATAAAAAATAAATTTAAGAATAGAGAAGGCTGAGAAGAAAAAGGAGGAGGAGGAGAATGAGAAATGGAAGAGGAAGAAGAAGAAGAAGAAGAAGAAGAAAGGGCAAAAGAGATGAGAAAAATGAGATGAAGAAAAAAGATCTGAAGAGAGATAGAAATTGGGATTTATAATTATGTAGGTACGTAAAAAAAAGACCACCCGTCACCCATAGAGTTACCTACATACCTATCGATTGTGCTATTTTTTTATTTTTTAATTTAAACAGGTGATTATTGTTCCATAAAATGTAATGTTATTACCAATCAAATATATAAGACCTTGTTTAGACTGCGAGAGTAAAGGGACTTTTCAGTCCTATGCTGGTAGTATAAACAAGGTATATTCTATTCTATTCTATTTTGGGAAAGTTAGTATTTCATCTGTACACAATGGGTTAACTTGTAATTGGAATAATTTATCCAACCTGTGATGTGATATCGTATCGAGATAATTTGAATACGACACCTTAGGGGTTAATGTCTTGTATATTGACTTTAGATAAGAAAAAAACACTGGAGACCTAGCAGTTATAAAAAAGAAATATTTTCCTATACTGTACAGGGTGTTGTAGCTTTGTAATACATCCTGTATTGTAGTCCGTATGCTATTAGGCTAAGAGGAACTATGTATGTACCTAAACCTAAAGTTCTAACGAGAAAATTGGATTTAAAGGTAGTTTCCACTACCTACAAATCCTACGCGGCTTTAGATAAGAAAAAAACACTGGAGACCTAGCAGTTATATAAAAAAGAAATACTTTCCTATACTGTACAGGGTGTTGTAGCTTTGTGATACATCCTGTATTATAGTCCGTATGCTAATAGGCTAAGAAGAACTATGTATGTACCTAAACCTAAAGCTCTAACGAGAAAATTGGATTTATAGGTAGTTTCCACTATACCTATAAATCCTACGCGATAGCTTTAAATCACCTAGAAATTCCAAGCGGTACCTATAAATTATCATCTACGTACCTATAAATTGTCTTTAAGTTCTACGAAAAAAAAAAGAATCAATACGAATCCACAGTAAATCTCTGTGTACGCACATTACGAGCAATACCACTCGTAATCGTAATGTGAGCAATAGTTGAGATTCCTCTAATACTCTTGACAGTTTAAAAGGATGGGCTTCTTCTAACATCAAGAAACTTGATACCTATAAATTGTCTTTAAGTTCTACGAAAAAAAAAAGAATCAATACGAATCCACAGTAAATCTCTGTGTACGCACATTACGAGCAATGCCGGTCGTAATCGTAATGTGAGCGATAGTTGAGATTATTCTTACCGTTTTTATTATTATTATTGGATACTAGGTAAATAATAATAAAAACGGTAAGAATAATGTTAATACATAGGATGTCTAATATAAACCTAACAAATAATAGTTGAGATTCCTCTAATATTCTTAACAGTTTAAAAGGATAGGCTTCTAACATCAAGAAACTTGATATTTGCAATAAAAAATATTATCAAGCTTCTTTCAAGAAATTTTCCGTTTTAAAATGAATATATCCAATTTCCAAATGATTATACATAATTATTATACTAACCTGCCTCGGTGGTTTAGTGCTCAAGACGCTCGCCTGGTAATCAGGAGGGCGTGGGTTTAATCCCAGCCGAGGCATGGAATTTTATCCTCAATATGATTTGAGAACTTGACCACAGTAGCCTACTGCTGGAGTAAAGGGACTTTTCAATCCTATTCGAGCAGTATAAATAAGCACTATTATTAAATTATTATTAATTTTTCAATCTCTTAAAACTTTAGGCTGTTTATCAAATTGATTTCCCCTCTATGTTCTCCCCTGGTCCAAGTACTCAAGTATCACATGTACTTAACATTGCGATATAATTAGATAACGTCTCTACAAAATAATGTATGGTGTTAAGTCCATTTTGATTCTGATAATAAAAACCGCTTCGCTTTGAGAGCTGCGTATAACGTATTAGTATAAGTTATCAAGTTGACTATATCCACATAGTTGTAAAAACAATATTTCGGCACAATATAAATCGACAGTTTTCGGCAATAAAAACTACATACTTCGAAATACAGAGTTTGAGCTCAAAATATTCTGATAATTTTCCCCCCATATTTTGATTCTGATAATAAAAACCGCTTCGCTTTGAGAGCTGCGTATAACGTATTAGTATAAGTTATCAAGTTGACTATATCCACATACCTAGTTGTAAAAACAATATTTTGGCACAATATAAATCGACAGTTTTCGGCAATAAAAACTACATACTTCAAAATACAGAGTTTGAGCTCAAAATATTCTGATAATTTTCCCCCTCCAATTTTCAATTTTTTCACGTTGCTTTTAAGAGTGACGTTTTTAAAGTAGAGAATCTACTGTGATATTTATTTGTGTAACTTGTAAGTATTTTTAAGCAATGTAGGTACAAAAAATTAAAAAAAATGTATACCTACCACTTTTAGGTGCCCAACTTTCAATGTCAGCGTGTTAGGTACAACTGCAGATAACCAAATGAAATATTTGTGTTTGAAAGTTTTCAAAATTGGTTGTTTTTTTTCAATGGAAATTCGGGGCAATAATTTCTCGTCCATTTGATTCATGTCCTCACAAACGAAAAAAAGTCCATTAAAAAAAGTTTCATTTTTTTAATTGCAGATTATAAGTCTAAACATATTTGATTGGTAGTAAATCACATACAACATTTTTTTAAAGAAAAACAATAAGACCTGTTTAAATTGAGAAAAAAGTAGACATGGATTACAGTCCAAGTGCACGTCCACAACATAGAAAATAGAGGGGATTGCAAACCCGTCTATGGCAAGCTACCGTAGCTCGCGAGAGGTTTTCTGGTAGCTCGCAGCTCGCGGACAGTCGCACAAGTCGTAAATTTGTTGTTCCCTGCCCCCTTTTTTTTTTTAGCTAGGGTCTCTTAGTCCTTCTCTCATTCTATAATCCTCCTGAGGTCCTAGGAAAACACATCTTTCTGACCTAACTACTGAAATACCTTTCCTTTTCTTACCAGAGAGTACAAATTTCGTTTGATATTCCTCAACATCCCGGGGAAAGTAGGTCTCAGCAAATCCATCAAACTGTAAGACCATCGAGAATACTTCTTATCCTGTTCTATATCGTTAATCCACTGTACGGCGGAGTCTCGGATATCCAGCCCATATTCTGTTTTAGACGAGGGCGAGAGGTCTAAACACAGGAGCTTTTGAAGAGCATCATCCGTGATACCTGAGAAAGATAAACAGCGGGTGTTGATTAAATCTTTAAAAAGTTGTAGATACATTGATTTTTTATTTTTCCAGCAACCTTAGTGATGCAGTGGTTAACGCGTTGGACTTTGGATCTGGAGGTTGGTGGTTCGAGTCCAAGTCAAGTCATAAAATTTAATCAGGTGTTATACTCGGGGAGCGATATTTGTGACGAGCATTTAAGTATGCTTAACACAATTAAGAATTCCTTTTTTTTTCAAGAGATCTGATAGGAGGAACTTTAACATCGGAAGTCTTATCGTCACGAAATCGAAGAAAAATTTAATCAGGTGTTATACTCGGGGAGCGATATTTGTGACGAGCATTTAAGTATGCTTAACACAATTAAGAATTCCTACAGGACTAAAGGGTACCTTTAATCCAACAGTACGTTACCACAATAACTGTGGTCAATGTTAACTGTGGTAAAAGGGCATAATTTCCAGCGGGCGAAAAATTCAATCGACAAGTTCCGATTATTATCTGTTGAACGTTTTTGCCAAATTTAATTAAAATCATTTTCCACTGAACATTATCAACTCATGGCGCACAGTTTCCAACAGCTTAGCCATATCTATCAGGTCTACATCAAAGTACAGTCCGTTCACATACATAGCACCTTCAGACACCCCTAGTGATAGAGTGTTCATGTAGAGATCTTGATTGTGTTTTAACTCCGCCCGGAATTCCGGAGTTACTTTGACACTGACTAGCGAACGTGCCTGTGGAAATATGCGAAGAATATTTGATTATAATCTGATGAGAGGCATACTATGGGAAGAGCATGCTACGACACAGACCACAGGCGTCTGATGTAGCAGTTGTTTCATTGCTACGAAATAAAAAAAAAGCGGTGAAACACTTTTCTTCCTAACCTTTTCCTACTTAAATAGGGTTAGCGTTTCTAAAAAAAAAAAAATCAGTGACAATAGTACATTAAATGAGCAGTTCCCAAGGGTTCACTGAAACTAAGCAACGTTGGGCGTGGTTGATATCTAGAGAGGCATACTATGGGAAGAGCATGCTACGACACAGACCACAGGCGTCTGATGTAGCAGTTGTTTCATTGCTACGAAATAAAAAAAAGCGGTGAAACACTTTTCCTCCTAACCTTTTCCTACTTAAATAGGGTTGGCGTTTCTAAAAAAAAAAAGTCAGTGACGATAGTACATTAAATGAGCAGTTTCCAAGGGTTCACTGAAACGAAGCAACGTTGGGCGTGGTTGATATCTGAATATAATATGACCATCTGGGCAATCACATGTTGCTGGCTTTTCCCGACCCCATTTAGGCTGAGTGTTAGTAATACAGGTAGGCGGGTAGCTTGTTGCCAAATTCTACAGTTCACAAAACTAATAATAGGTACTCAACTTTCCTTCTCCTATTTTTCAAAGTCAATTTTTTGATGGATAGATTCATTCGAAGGTCTCCTGGTCTAACAGCAATAGGAGGAGGTCAAAATACATGAGACCTGGGTTGAACTGCTGGGGTAAAGGGTCTTTTCAGTCCTTTCCCAGCAGGATAAACAAGGTATATTCTATCCTGAGTTTTTTCCCCAGTTCAGCTCTAGTTAGTTTCCCGACCCCATTTAGGCTGAGTGTTAGTAATACAGGTAGGCGGGTAGCTTGTTGCCAAATTCTACAGTTCACAAAACTAATAAGTAATACGTACTCAACTTTCCTTCTCCTATTTTTCAAAGTCAATTTTTTGATGGATAGATTCATTCGGAGGTCTCCTGGTCCAACAGCAACAGGAGGAGTTGAAAATACATGAGACCTGGGTTATACTGCGGGGGTAAAGGGTCTTTTCAGTCCTATCCCAGCAGGATAAACAAGGTATATTCTATCCTGAGTTTTTTCCCAGTTCAGCTCTAGTTAAATTTCTTATCCTGTTCTATATCGTTAATCCATTGTACGGCGGAGTCTCGGATATCCAGCCCGTATTCTGTTTTAGACGAGGGTGAGAGATCCAAGCACAGGAGCTTTTGAAGGGCATCATCCGTGATACCTGAGAAAGATAAACAGCGGGTGTTGATTAAATCTTTAAAAAGTTATAGATACATTGAACAGGACTAAAGGGTACCTTTAATCCAACAGTACGTTACCACAATAACTGTGGTCAATGTTAACTGTGGTAAAAGGGCATAATTTCCAACGGGCGAAAAATTCAATCGACAAGTTCCGATTATTATCTGTTGAACGTTTTTGCCAAAATTTAATTAAAATCATTTTCCACTGAACATATACCGGGTGATTCACAGGTGGATGGTAAAGTGGACATGTTCGGCAAGTACTCTACGACCACCCTGTATGAGCTCATGTTCCTCGGGACACTACCCGAGTATTGTGGCCGACATTTGGCTCTCGATGTAAGCCGAGTGTGTCTTCAGGTAAGTCAAATAAGCCTTCTATCAGCTATTTTTTCTCTCTCCTATTTAACACAGTTAAAATTTCTTTCCTCTCCTATTTAGACGGCCTAGTTAGCTCAGTTGGTAGTGTGACTGCCTTGTAAGCACTAGGCCGCGGGTTCGATTCCCGTTCGGGGCGGATTTTATCCTGGGATAATGTTCGTTTCCGGAACGGCTGACTTTCTCCTGTCCTGTCTTCCTTCTCTCTTCGATTTCGGGACGATAAAACCTTAGCAGTTACAGTTCCCTCTATCAAACCTCTTTTAAAAAAAATCTCATCTCTTTATTACTTTCCCAACAGGTCACGGGCACTTTCAAAGTATTATCCCAGTCTCTTATTTCTTTATTACTTTCTCAACAGGTCACGGGCACTTTCACAGTACCACTACCACCCCAGTCTCATCTCTTCATTACTTTCCCAACAGGTCACGGGCACTTTCAAAGTATTACCCCAGTCTCATCTCTTTGAATAACCGAGACCCTTTTCTCTACTTTTTCTTCTCCAGGTAGCAGGTCAGACTTCGGCCAGTGCTGTCACCATCCTATGCACATCACCATGGACCGAATCCATATCCAAAGGTCTTGGGTTCGAGTTACTACACAAGGGGAGCTGGCAAGATTTTCAAACGTCGGACGGACTCAAATATTCGGACGTACTCGGCAATGAAACGTTCTATACGCTAAGGGCGTTTCCCTTACGTAAAGTTACCAAGATGTGAGCAGGGAAATTGTCCTTAGCAAAAATGGACGCGGCACACAAGGGATCAAGAAGAGACCGCCTTAACATAATACTCCCAGCAAGCTTGATTTATGAAATAAATAAATGAATTGAAATAAAATAAACAAACAAAAAAAAACTAATAATGACAATTTTACCTGCGGCGTCTTTCGCACGAGCCCAGTCCTAGCAATAAACTCGCGTGACAGCTGTCTGCCCGTATTATAATCACAGTCGAGGCCAAATATTTCGTCCACATTGACTGAACTATATTCCTTGGCAAACGCATTGATCACATCCTCGGGCGATACATCTTCCTGGGGCTTCACTTTGGCGTACACCTGATGAGGAGAAATTACATTGAAATTTAGTTAGCAAAAAAGATTATGATTATTACCAAGTTTCCACTTTCCATTTATTATTTTTACAACATAACAACATCTAAACATACACAATTCGTAAGAGGGCGAGAGGTCCAAACACATCAGCTTTTGAAGGGATACCATCATCTGTAATACCTGCGGGACAAGAGAAAAAAATGAATGTCCTCAATGAATACAACATACAAAATAACAACATCAGAACATACAAAATTCATATGAATGGTATACCCAGCCGTAAAAGGCAGAGCTTGTGCCACGGATGGGGAGTTCATTTACAATAATTATGTAGTAATTTACAATTATTAATGAAATAGTCAGGGCCAAATATTTCATCCACATCGACTGAACTATATTCCTTAGCAAATGCATTGATTACATCCTCGACGGAGACATCTTCCTGTGGCTTCACTTTGGCTCTTTGGCATACATCTGATGAGGAGAAATTACATTGAAAATGAGTAGCCCAGATCCAAAAGGGGACATATATATATATAAAACGGTGCCAAAACTGGACATCTCGGAACTTTGACGCTAATATAACTTATTGATGTCAACTTTGCCAGAAATAGGTACCATTTATACCAACGGCCTTTGTATTCGGTACTCTTCATTTGTAACTCTACACCGTAACCTGACAGACGAACCTTCCGTGGTTGTCTCTCCTGAAAAAAAAAGATCAATTTTTTTTATTCTCTCTTGAAGATCTTATCATCCTTATCAGAGAGGGAATGAATGCAGGATAGCAGAAACCCAGTCTTTGATCAAACCGATGACCTAAGACTTACTAGGCAAGGGCTTCCTTCCAAACCAACTATAGGTTGGTGGGGTCTCTCTCTCTCTCTCTCTCTCTCTCTCTCTCTCTCTTTCTCTCTCTCTTTCTCTCTCTCTCTTTCTCTCTCTCTCTTTCTCTCTCTCTTTCTCTCCCTCTTTCTCTCTCTCTTTCTCTCTCTTTCTCTCTCTTTCTCTTTCTTTCTCTTTCTCTCTCTCTTTCTCTCTCTCTCCTTCTTTTTCTTCTTCATTCTATTCCAATAAAACCAGTACATAGTTGGGTAGAAGAGCTCCTTTGGGAGAATCCTGCCACTTTAAAAAGGCTTTGAAAAATAAAATAACAAATAAGGGAAGTAAAAAAGAGGTAATACTTTCCCAAAAAAGTTACTTACCTTAACAAAGTGGCGCACAATGTAGTTAATCTCTTTCCGTTTGGCATATTTCTCGAGCACAGCATGGAATTGTGCAAACTCAGGTGTGCCCAGCTCCCCGTACAGAATGAGAGTGAGTGAGGAATTATCACAGCCAGGATATTGGTGATCAATACGAAACGTGTCCATGCGAACAAGAGATGATTTGTCCTTCTTCTGGAAATGGAAAGAAAGAAAATGAATAAAATTTAGAAGAGGAATTCAGCTTTAAGCAAAACATTTGTGAACTCCTTTTATAAATTTATAAAATTGCCTTTTTAAACTGCTTTCATATTGGTTGTAAAATGTATTCCTCGGGACCTTAGATTTCTGCCCAGGACAAAGAAAATGAATAAAATTTAGAAGAGGAATTCAGCTTTAAGCAAAACATTTGTGAACTCCTTTTATAAATTTATAAAATTGCCTTTTAAAACTGCTTTCATATTGGTTGTAAAATGTATTCCTCAGGACCTTAGATTTCTGTCCAGGAAACTCAAATAATCCAGTGATATGAAAAACATGTAGATAATAAAAATTCTCACCAAATAGCTATTAATTGTGTTTTCCAGAGAGTCCAGTGTACACAGTAGTGCATCACCTACGTCCAGTGCTACAGGACATTTGACACCCCGCTGTAGAGCTATCTGATTGTACATTTCTACCCGCGGGGAATCAGAATGCATTGCAAGAGACAGTTTGAGCAGGTTGAGCTGAGAATTGGACAGGATTCTGCTAGCCTCGCCTAGGGCACGCTCATATCGGTCTTTGTCTGTGCCTGAAATCAAGAAAAAATTGAGGATAAGTGACAAAGACTTTGATATTAGAGAAAAGGAAGGGCTGTCTCATATTGGAATGTTAAACATTGCTAGTATTTTTATACACTTTTAAGAACACTAATTTTATTGGCTTTTCTTACTCTTTTTAATGGGTTTAATGAAGGAACAGCAACTGCTAAGGTCTTATCATCCCAAAATCAAAGGGGGGAGTAAGACAGGAAAGGATAAAGTCTGCCCTGGGTGGGCATTGAAAACACCCTTTTTTTTATAGACTGAAGTGCACAACTTGAGTAAATTTGTGGTAATTTTTCAGAAGTCATGTCCGTGGCTAAAGCTTCGTGGGGTTTCTTGATCTCGCCTATATAATTGAACACATTCAACATGGCTACTCCTGCATCCTGCAGTCCAGTTACTTCGTCACTAGGGTTTATATTGAACACAAGACCAATTCGTAAGGGAGCGGAGTGAACGTAGAATGATTCAATGAGCTTGAGCAGAGGAATGGACTCTTTTTTGGACGGGTCACAAATGATCACCTGTGAAAGAGAGGTAGAATAGAATATACCTTGTTTATCCTGCCAGCATAGGACTGAAAAGTCCCTTTACTCCTTCAGTCTAAACCAGTGGTTCCCAACTGGTGGTCCGCGAAGCCGTCCAATAAATATATTTTTTTTTTCTTACTCTTGTAAATTATTTTTTTTCTTAGACTCTAAACAAAGTCTAAACTATTTAACCTAACCCTATAATAACACTAATCACTGCTCTAATTGTGAAAACTCCTTCTTGTGTTTAACCTAACCCTATAATAACACTAGTCACTGCTCGTTTGTGCCAGTTCCTTTGGACCTGAACTTACCGATTTGCAGGATATCTTGACGCGAAAAAGCCTCCAGGTACTTGAGTAATTAGATAACCCCAGAAAAATGACGAGTCCACCGCGCTCTCCTGTGCTACGGTCCAGTTGATGTGCTTAACCTAATAGAGCAGAAATTGATTATTACTCGTAGAATATTGCCTGGAGTAACAGGGATGGTTAAGTTAACTACTGTGCCTGAAATCAAGAAAAAATTGAGGATAAGTGACAAAGACTTTGATATTAGAGAAAAGGAAGGGCTGTCTCATATTGGAATGTTGAACATTGCTAGTATTTTTATACACTTTTAAAAACACTAATTTTATTGACTTTTCTTACTCTTTTTAATAGGTTTAATCAAGGAACAGCAACTGCTAAGGTCTTATCATCCAAAAATCAAAGGGGGGGAGTAAGACAGGCAAGGATAAAGTCTGCCCTGGGTGGGCATTGAAAACACCCTTTTTTTATAGACTCAAGTGCACAACTTGAGTAAATTTGTGGTAATTTATCAGAAGTCATGTCCGTGGAAAAAAAGCTCCTTTTGTATTTAACCTAACCCTATAATAACACTAATCACTGCTCTAATTGTGAAAACTCCTTCTTGTGTTTAACCTAACCCTATAATCTATAATAACACTAGTCACTGCTTGTTTGTGCCAGTTCCTTTGGTAGCAATATTCCACGGATTTGTGTTTAACCTAACCCTATAATAACATTAGTCACTGCTCGTTTGTGCCAGTTCCTTTGGTTTGTATTTAACCTAACCCTATAATAACACTAATCACTGCTCTAATTGTGAAAACTCCTTCTTGTGTTTAACCTAACCCTATAATAACATTAGTCACTGCTCGTTTGTGCCAGTTCCTTTGGTAGCAATATTCCACGGACGTGACTTCTACACAAGTACCAAATTTGTAAATAACAATACCTGAATCTATAAGAGCTGGCTGTAAAGCATTGATGTAGTCAACATAGCGCCAAAACAAGCTTGGATCATCTTCAGCAAGATATTCACTGATTTCCAGTGCAATGGGTGTGAGATGCCATTTAGCATCAATGATTGTGCTCACAGATTTTGACTTTTTCTTGCACAAACCAATGTATGGCAACAAGAAACATATGAACACAAGGGAGGTTTTGTACTTCATGATTTGTAATGGTGAAATCTGAAACAAAAAAATAAATATGTTTATCTAAGCGGTAGATATCATTTTTTACTTATGGCTGCCACCTTTGTTCTCCATGCATTCTTGTAGTAAGAAAGGTAATTTAAAACGCAGAAAATACTTACAGTGGTAAATAATTATCGTTTTTGACACTACCACACATCTTTCTGACCTAACTACTGAAATACCTTTCCTTTTCTTACCAGAGAGTACAAATTTCGTTTGATATTCCTCAACATCCCGGGGAAAGTAGGTCTCAGCAAATCCATCAAACTGTAAGACCATCGAGAATACTTCTTATCCTGTTCTATATCGTTAATCCACTGTACGGCGGAGTCTCGGATATCCAGCCCATATTCTGTTTTAGACGAGGGCGAGAGGTCTAAACACAGGAGCTTTTGAAGAGCATCATCCGTGATACCTGAGAAAGATAAACAGCGGGTGTTGATTAAATCTTTAAAAAGTTGTAGATACATTGATTTTTTATTTTTTCAGCAACCTTAGTGATGCAGTGGTTAACGCGTTGGACTTTGGATCTGGAGGTTGGTGGTTCGAGTCCAAGTCAAGTCATAAAATTTAATCAGGTGTTATACTCGGGGAGCGATATTTGTGACGAGCATTTAAGTATGCTTAACACGATTAAGAATTCCTTTTTTTTTTTAAGAGGTCTGATAGGAGGAACTTTAACATCGGAAGTCTTATCGTCACGAAATCGAAGAGAAGACAGGATCACTTACCTATGGAATACAGTCCTTGCATGACACTCAACTCATGGCGCACAGTTTCCAACAGCTTAGCCATATCTATCAGGTCTACATCAAAGTACAGTCCGTTCACATACATAGCACCTTCAGACACCCCTAGTGATAGAGTGTTCATGTAGAGATCTTGATTGTGTTTTAACTCCGCCCGGAATTCCGGAGTTACTTTGACACTGACTAGCGAACGTGCCTGTGGAAATATGCGAAGAATATTTGATTATAATCTGATGAGAGGCATACTATGGGAAGAGCATGCTACGACACAGACCACAGGCGTCTGATGTAGCAGTTGTTTCATTGCTACGAAATAAAAAAAAAGCGGTGAAACACTTTTCTTCCTAACCTTTTCCTACTTAAATAGGGTTAGCGTTTCTAAAAAAAAAAAAATCAGTGACAATAGTACATTAAATGAGCAGTTCCCAAGGGTTCACTGAAACTAAGCAACGTTGGGCGTGGTTGATATCTAAATATAATATGACCATCTGGGCAATCACATGTTGCTGGCTTTTCCCGACCCCATTTAGGCTGAGTGTTAGTAATACAGGTAGGCGGGTAGCTTGTTGCCAAATTCTACAGTTCACAAAACTAATAAGTAATACGTACTCAACTTTCCTTCTCCTATTTTTCAAAGTCAATTTTTTGATGGATAGATTCATTCGGAGGTCTCCTGGTCCAACAGCAACAGGAGGAGTTGAAAATACATGAGACCTGGGTTATACTGCGGGGGTAAAGGGTCTTTTCAGTCCTATCCCAGCAGGATAAACAAGGTATATTCTATCCTGAGTTTTTTCCCAGTTCAGCTCTAGTTAACATACTCGTACCTGTACAGGGAAGTTCTGAGCAATATGTATGAGAGTATGGAGCTGATCTTCTACAGGGGCATCCAGTATTCTCTGGGCTGCTTGCTGACTCAAATCCTGGAACTGCCATACTTTGAGGGGAGCCATCTCGTTGGTACTCTCCAGCAAGTGGTTGCGGAACTTGGACAGGCTGGCCTTCTGATCCGGGTAAAGTTCCCTGAGGAGAAATTAAAAAATAATAGTGCTTATTTATAGGTACTGCACGAATCGGACTGAAGAGTCTCTTTAATCCAGCAGAATGAATACCTACTAGCATTATAACAGACCCTTGAGTGGAAGGTAACCACTAGACGAGGATAACGCCAGAGGCATTCTCTACCACCTAACCCTTAGAGCTTCATTATTATGTGGTTAATTCTCAAACAATGTTGAAGATAAAATTCCGTACTTCAGCTGGGATTGAACCCATGCCCCCTTGATTACCACGCGAGCGTCTGGACCGCTACACCATTGCTTATACGCCACAGGTCCTAGGTTCGATTCCTAGCGGGTCGAAGTTTTATTGGCTCCATGATTGAATATCCGGGTGCACTCAACCTCGTGAGAACAATTGAGTAGCTACTTTAATCAAGGAACGAAACGTGGATTGAACCCATGCCCTCTTGATTACCACGCGAGCGTCTGGACCGCTACACCATTGCTTATACGCCGCAGGTCCTAGGTTCGATTCCTGGCGGGTCGAAGTTTTATTGGCTCTCTGATTGAACATCCGGGTGCACTCAACCTCGTGAGAACAATTGAGTAGCTACTTTAATTGAGAGCTCTAATACTCAAGCATGAAATGCAAAACAAAGTGAGTTTACCTGATAAATCCTGCGAGGGTCATTAAATCATCCTGCAAAACAGGCCCTGAATTCCTGATGGTCAGGGATTTTTCTGACAGTCAAATGCCAGCTTTGTGTGAGGACAACTGGGTATGACTTACAAACTTACATACTCTGAAAGAGAGATAATATTGGCTATGTAAAAGAGGCTCTCTTTACCTTTAGGTAATTCAAGACTTACCGTCGTATGTATGAAAGCCAAAGTTAAACTTTAGTTTAACTTAAGACGAACAATGTTGCCAATTTCATGTCATTTCTTGAAATAACTGGCTAGATTTCATGAAATTTGGCAAGATTTTCATTTCAAGTTAAACTAAAGTTTATCTTTAGACTTCATACATACGGCGGTTAGATTTTAGACTAAATAAAGAGGAAGATAAACATGTCAAAATTACCAGGCCTTCTTTAGACTGCAGGGATAGTGGGATTTTCAGTCCTATTTTAGCAGGATAAACAAGGTATATGTCAAGTACAACCACAACAAACGTTTTACTATTAGATGGTACTTGAGTAAGAAATCATCTCTTCTCTCTTTTTATTATTATTACTATTTTTAATTATTATTATTTTTCTTTCTCAGAAAGGTACTCCTGAAGATGATGGCACTGCTCGACGGGAAGCCTGGATGTTAGAGTTGCCCCCGGAGAGCACCGTACATTTGGGCCTGGGTCCAAGACAGTTCCGAGCAACAGAGGGTCCTGATATGAGCAATCGGAGTGACTGGACTGACACCCCCGCAGATAAGCTGAAGAAACAGCAGAAGCTGCTGGTAAGTCAGGTTTCCATCAGCATTCAATAAAAGATCTGATGAAACTATTCTATCAAATCTATATTTTATTAATAAAAGAGTAAACCCTGACTCATTCATTCATAATCAACGCACAGCCGAAACGGCTGGACCAATTTTGATGAAACTTCGAGAATAGCTTCCTTTTGATTTGAACAGGCCCACTAAGAACGGATTTTCCGAAACTCGCAGTGGTTTCCAAGCTATAACCAATAAAAGATAAAACAGGTGGTGAAACTTTTTTTTTTTTAGTTACTGTCTCTTAAGTCGAAGAGAGAACAAGGACATAATAGGAGAAACTAGTCATTTCCAGAACAAAGTCATTTCCACAATCCGTTTTTTTTATCAACAAAGTCTTATCGTCTAGAAATCTAAGAGAGGAGGCCAGGATAGGAGAAAGCCAGCCCTTCCGAGAATGAACCTTATCTGTATTAGTATTTAATCCCAACTGAGGGGTTCCACGAAAAAATTATCTATATGCCATAAGACTTACTTAAAAACGATTTATTTAACAGACCGAACTGTGACTCCTAAGGTCTTATCTTCCCGGAATCGAAGATATAAGAAAGACAGAATAGGAGGAAGCTGGCCGTTCCGAGAACGAACATTATTCGTTCAGGATAAAATCCGCCCCGGGCGGGAATCGAACCCGCGGCCTAGCACTTACAAGGCAGACGCTCCACCAACTAAGCTAACTAGGCTGGCCCTCAACTTTCTTTGTCTTCTTTCAGATTGAAGGAGAGCCCCCACCTAATCCGGAAGAAGAAAGGCGAAAGTTCCTCATTAATGAGCGAGACAAGACCATGGAGCAAATGATTGAGAAATGCCCGGGCGGGAATCGAACCCGCGGCCTAGCACTTACAAGGCAGACGCTCCACCAACTAAGCTAACTAGGCTGGCCCTCAACTTTCTTTGTCTTCTTTCAGATTGAAGGAGAGCCCCCACCTAATCCAGAAGAAGAAAGGCGAAAGTTCCTCATTAATGAGCGAGATAAAACCATGGAGCAAATGATTGAGAAATGCAAGAAGAGCAAAAAACACAAGAGAGACAAAAGTCTGATGGAGCTACACCAGGAGAAGCTGAAGAAGAAACAGAAGGTGAGTTGGTTCGATTCCCGCCCATGGCGAATATTTATTATTATTTTTTCATTTTTATTATTATTTTTTTTTAAGATGAGTGTTTCACACTGCCCTTTCTATTTCATAGCCATGAAACAACTGCGACATTAGACTCGTGTGACCTCCTTTTCTCTTCGATTTGGGGACGAAAACACCTCCATTGTTACAGGTCCCCCTATCAATTTTTTTTCTTTTTCTTTTTTTAACTGAAAAAAGGACGAGAGAAAACATTTTAAGGGCAACATTACAAAAATAACTGTATATAATTTTATTTACAAAGTGTCTCTGTATAAAGTTTATAAAAACTATGGCAAAATATTGGTAAATACATAACTAAAGTTAGAGAAGTATGCCTCGGACATTAACAGTATTTACAATAAAAATGGTCAAAGTATAACAATAGTAAGTAGGTAAGGTACCTATAGTTTAAGTAGCTTAGAAATAAAATAATAAAAACTAAAACAAGTTTATCAAAAATCTTCTTTTTTTTCCTAAAACATAATTTGAACACATTCAAATTTTGAGATAAGCTCAATCTAATTATAATTCATATGCCTGCTTATCTGCTTAAATAAATTACTGTGAACATTGTTCTGGTTACTACGAGATTGGTGTATTTTCCTTTTGGGAAACTGAAATGGTGCCTGTATTAAACGAAAGGAAAATGGAACTACTGTAGAGTGCAGAACATACTTCAGAATAGTAAAATTAAGGTTTCAACATGGACTTTGATTTTTCCCTTAAATTTCGACCTCTTTTTTTTACTTCCTCAGAAAAAAGACAAGGAGCGAGGCGACAGGCCGCCCGAGCGGCGCCCATTTGACCGCGATGTTGATCTTCAGGTGAACCGGTTTGACGAGGCACAAAGGAAGGCCATTGTGAACAAGGCGCAACTGTTGGATACGAGGTTCTCTACTGGCGAGTCCAAGTTCTTGTGAAATCACCGCAAGTAACGGGCTGGTTACAGCATACCTATGCGAATGTAACCTGAATTTAAATGCTTAAGGTAACCAGCGGACTTGGTTGATTGAACTTAGAGAGAACTTTGATTAGATAGTTAGTAAAGGGTCCGCCCGTTTGTGTAAGTAAATAAATAAAAATGCGTCACCTCTAGATATGACAAAGTGTGATCTCAGTGGTGGTTAGCTCGGTGAAACTTTGATGTGGAGGTGAGCTAAAAATCAAGTCATTAAATAGCTCGTTAAACGTATCAATCAATCTTTGATGCGGAGGTTGGTGGTTCGAGTCCTAGTCAAGTCATAAAATTTATCCAGGTGTAATAAAGAGGGGAACGACATTTGTGTCAGAAGCATTTAAAGACGATTTTAAAATGCATTTTTTCTCTTGCCTGCGGCATTTTGTTCACACCTCTGTTCCATAAAGAATTAAAGAAGTGTATTAAAGAGTGGGATGACATGTGTGACAGAAGCATTTAAACTAAACTCTTTTATTTTTTTCTTCTTCTTTTAATGTCTGTGGCCTTTTTGTTCAGAACCTTGTTCCATAAAGAATTCGCAGAAGTCCCTCACGCCCAGAAATAATACCTGGGGCTCCTTCCATTCAAATTAAATTGATCCCAAGGGTAAGGAAAACCTAGACCCTTGACAAATGGAGTGTGCCTGAAGGCATGTGATGAGTTCCAATCCACTCGACCCCACTCCATTTTGTGTTCCATTTCCACAGTAGACGCGTTTTCACACTAAACAAGATAAACAACAGCACGTCACTTGCTCCAAAGAACTCACGCACTCATTCAGTGTCTCATTGGCTTCAAGGTTATGTGCGCGAGCCGGCTGCGCAGAGACCAAATCTAGCGTATCCGCGCTCACTGATTGGTCAGAAGTCACGTGATCCAGTAGCGTTGTCATGGTAACGACGAGGATGAGACGGGACATGTGCGTGTTGTGTGGCATGGAGAGGGCGGCCAAGCCGTGGTCTAGAAGCTGAAAAGAGGGAGGAGTCAAGAATAGAAATTAATGTGATTGGTGAGATGTCACGTGATAGACTCGACTCCCCCCCCTCTTTTCTGAGATTGAGAAAAGGGAGGAGTCGATAATAGAAATTAAAAGCAAATAAAATGTGAAATGTATTAAATGAAAAAAGTTTCGTTTTAAAAATATAATAATAAATATGTGACTTAATTATCCTATGATGTGTACGAATATAAGTTCGTACACATCATATTCAAATAACCAACCTCGGGGGTTAGCAGGGTGGACTTCAAACCGAGTTTGGTTTTTCGATCCCAAGTCAAATCATTGTAAACTGACAAAATTTGTGTCAGATTATATGAACACTACATTACTTCTAAAGGTGTGTCGAAACATAGGACCGGCCATCGATCGACGAGAAGAATCTACCCATGTTGTCGAGGCAGTGTGGACGGTTCAGTCAACATCGATCAAGTAGGCAATAATCCCACCCATTGATTAAATTTCAATAGCATATATTAGCAAGAGAGATAGCAAAAGTTGAGTGCGAAGGGCATCCACTCGTAAAATTTGTAGCCAAAACCAAAGGTCAGCCCAAAGCAATCACCCTAGTTAGGGCTGATTGAGAGACTGACGAAAAACGCCGACGGGGTCTGTACACGGGGAAAGGCCAAGAAAAAGATTATTATAATATGCGTACACTTACGTCGTATGCTAAACAAACTCTGGCACACGGCAATCAGAATGAAACAACCATGAAGTTGATGCAGTCTAGATTGCCATTCTAGGGATCTCTGTACAGGGCCGATGGCATACAGATCACCCTGGCTAGGGCATTTGTTAGCCGGTAGGTTCAGATAGTAGAGAATAGGGCAGAGGAGAAGGAAGCTCGTCGTATGCATCACTGACAGTCTGAAATGAGTTCAAAAATTTAAAATACATACATATTACATATCAATCAGCGGCGATATCACGTTGAATGCACCAGTTCCCCACGGATCACTGAAGTTAAGCAACATTGCGCGTGGTTAGTACCTGGATGGTGACCATCTGGGGTATCGCGTGCTGCTGGGTTCCCGGCTCCACTCAGGTTGGGTGAGGTTAAATTGAGGAGGCGGGTAGCTTGTCGCCGAATGGTGGGTAAAACCCCCGTCAAGAGAAGACCTAAGTTGTTAAAAGTGACGAACCCCTATACCTACCCAAAGACATATCTGCCAGCCTCCGCAGCCTCGTTAGCTTGGAGCGTTCCCCTTGGTTATGGAAGAAGTGTTTGTGGTTTTTTTTTTTTTTTTTGTCACTGTCTACACGCAATTATTGCAATTGCAATTACGTAGACAGGATTAGGGTACAGGGAGACTCCATATACAGGCCATCAGCCTATATCCAGAATCTCCCTGCACCTGTCCCTAAATTTGATTTCATGTATATTTAAATCTAAGTTTACTGAGTGTTTATTGAAGCAGATAAGGGAAGAGATTAACGGTGACTCCAGGTACACAGGGAACAATTTCTATGGATATAAAAATAATCTCTAGCTTCAGTTCTTTCTCTTAAGGAGAGTGTGTTCGGTACTCTGATTTGCACTTTATCTATGAGCCCTGGGCATGCTATTTTGTTATTCAATAGTTTTGTTTTTTTTTTTTTTTTTTTTTTTTTTTTTTTTTTTTTTTTTTTTTAAGAGGTTTGACAGAGGGAACTTTAACTGCTATGGTCTTATCGTCCCGAAATCGAGGAGAGAAGGAAGACAGGATAGGAGAAAGCCAGCCGTTTCCGAGAACGAACATTATCCCATCAGGATAAAATCCGCCCCGGGCGGGAATCGAACCCGCGGCCTAGCGCTTACAAGGCAGACGCACTACCAACTAAGCTAACTAGGCTGATACCGTAGAAGTAGAAATCTACAAATCAAGATCCGGGCCGTATCCAGGAATTTATTGAGGGGGGGGGGGCAAACGTCCAATTAGTGATGTACCCGGAGGGGAGGCTCCAAATTTTCGGAGTGCGGCCTACAGTAAAGGAGCAGAAAATAAAGTCCGAGGAGGGGCCCTCCCTAGTCCAGAATATAAGCTAAGTGACATCAGTAAAAGACAGAAATTTGTTAAGAACCTCATTGGATTTGGCCTTCATTTTCCATACCAACTGTTTATTGGCGGCATCTAGGTATACTTTATGTTCTGAAATGGAAATTGCATTAATTTTCTATGCCCGCTGTTTATTGGCGGCATCTATACTTGATTTTGTAACTTACCCTGAAGATGTTTAGCTTCCCTATAGCTTTCCACAGAGAACGGTATGGTGACTAGAACTGAAGGTACAATGATAGTAACTGCCGAGAGGGAAAACTTCGGATAACCCCATTGAACTGAAAGGAAAATGAAAAATTAGTAGGAGCCAGCGATTATGGTGAAAAAAAGGACTTTGCAATGAACTGACAAAATTTGTGTCAGATTATATGAACACTACATTACTTCTAAAGGTGTGTCGAAACATAGGACCGGCCATCGATCGACGAGATGAATCTACCCATGTTGTCGAGGCAGTGTGGACGGTTCAGTCAACATCGATCAAAGCGGTCGACTATGTGTGGACACACCTACTTACCATGGGTAGTAGAATGGACATGATGATAATGTACACGTTTCGTCTGCTGAGTATGTCCACTCTTGTGGACAGGACGCGTCCACACCCAGCTACTTGTTGTACACACAGGATCGTTAGTAGGGCGCCTAGAAGAGGCTCAGGAATGAGGGTGATGTAGGCAGAGAGCCGAGTCCAGATGGAAATGACTAGGAGAAGAACGCTGGACAGCTGGACGATGCTTCGCTTCCAGATCTGAAATTGAAATGGAGAAAAAAAAAATCAGTGAAAAGTAATTGTTAAGGTGTGCCCATACATAGTCGATAGACGAGGTGAACGGTATGGTGACTAGAACTGAAGGTACAATGATAGTAACTGCCGATAGGGAAAACTTCGGATAACCCCATTGAACTGAAAGGAAAACGAAAAATTAGTAGGAGCCAGCGATTATGGTGGAAAAAAGGACTTTGCAATAAACGGTATGGTGACTAGAACTGAAGGTACAATGATAGTAACTGCCGATAGGGAAAACTTCGGATAACCCCATTGAACTGAAAGGAAAATGAAAAATTAGTAGGAGCCAGCGATTATGGTGGAAAAAAGGACTTTGCAATAAAATCAAACACGGTTGGTCAAACAAAACATAAATTTAATCGTTCAAAAACTCGTGAAATCTTCGCAAGAAACCTCTGCGTGCTCGAAAGTTTGACGCCAAGTATAAATAATCCCCACAACAGACATGAATGCAAGATAATTATATGTATTGATGGAGGAGGTAGGAAGCATTAGATAGGAGGGTAACGCCGAACCCAAATAAGATTAGGAAAAGGTGCAGTAAAAGAAGAATAGAATATACCTTGTTTATCCTGCTCGAATGAGTCTAAAAAGTCCCTTCACCCCAGCAGTCTAAACAAGATCTCGTATATTTTATGGGTTTATCAGCAGAATGCATAAGGTTTATATCAAGAGACCTTGCTTAATTATGAAAATATGTAATAGTAATGTTAGCAAATAAAGAGGTTTAAATAAGAAGAAGAGAAAGAGGTTGGGTTTTTAGTGGGTAGGGCTCACTAGTATCGAGACAGAAATCCACACTCCCCATATCAAAGGTTTGGCTTTTGATTTTGGGGGTCTTTCTAAGATTTTCCCACCTCTAAAAAAAAGAGAGGTAGGAAGCATTAGATAGGAGGGTAACGCCGAACCCAAATAAGATTAGCAAAAGGTGCAGTAAAAGAAAAATAGAATATATAGAATATAGCTTGTTTATCCTGCTCGAATGAGTCTGAAAAGTCCCTTCACCCCAGCAGTCTAAACAAAGTCTCGTATATTTTATGGGTTTAACAGCATAATGCATAAGGTTTATATCAAAAGACCTTGCTTAAATATGAAAATATGTAATAGTAATGTTAGCAAATAAAGAGGTTTAGTAATGTTAGCAAATAAGAAGAAGAGAGACTTACACAGGCGTGGATAGTGATATACGTAATCGATATAGCGTAGCATACTACTGTGGTAGTCGGTCCGTACTGGGCTGATAGTAGAGATGAGATCAAACCAGGTGATGAGAAAACAGATCAGCCATGCTATTGAAACGGTGATGAAGATCTGTGGACAGAAAAAAAGGTTTAGTTTTGGTTCCTCAAGAATTAGGTACCTATCTCCCACGTCCTTCAATTTTCAAAAAGTAATCAATAATAAATGCCGTTTCATTGTGTTGTTATATCACAACTTTGGTGCTCACTGCAGCATTGTAGTATTTTCCAAATACATATCTCAATAATTCAGCGCCTTTAATGCCGTTTCATTGTGTTATTATATCACAACTTTGGTGCTCACTGCAGCATTGTAGTATTTTCCAAATATCTCAATAATTCAGCGCCCAATGTTTACCTACCATGCTGGTACCGGTCGCTATGCGTATTTACAGTTACAGTTTCCTCACGAGGCTTCAAAAAGTACAGCGCCTTTAATGCCGTTTCATTGTGTTATTATATCACAACTTTGGTGCTCACTGCAGCATTGTAGTATTTTCCAAAATATCTCAATAATTCAGCGCCCAATGTTTACCCACCATGCTGGCACCGGTCGCTATGCGTATTTACAGATACAGTTTCCTCACGAGGCCGAGTGGGCCCCGCAACAGCCAGTCACACAACCTGCCTCGGTGGTGCAGTCGTCAAGGTGCTCGCGTGGTAAACAGGAGGGCGCGGGTTCGAATCAACTTACCGAAAACACAGAACACACATTGATTTTGACATCACAGATTTTCACTTTGAAACAGTTCGTATTATAGGCCACTATGGAAAACAGCATAATTGTCCTGGAAACAAGAAATAAATAAAAAAAATAATAAAACAGATACTTTTTCCTTACAAAAAAAAGCACTAGTAGTTCTGTGAATTACACATCTCAAGTATAGAAAGATCCCTTCAGGACCCCTCAAAGGGCTCCAAAACGTAAATTGAACCAGCCGTTTAATTGGTTCGATTACCGCCCGGGGCGAACTTTGTCCTAAACAGATAAGGTTCGTTCTAGGAACGGCTGGCTTTCTCCTATCCTGTCTTCCTTCTGTTTTCGCTTTCGGAAAGACAAGACTTCAGCAGTTACCTTTTTCTCTAGATCAAACCTTTTCAAAATAATAATAGGTTTAAAAAAATAGTTATAAAATAATGACAATAAAGGGTTCCTTACCCCATAGACAGGAAGATGTTCTTGGAGCATTTGTCCACAATTGTGTCCAGTAGTGCTATAGGTAGGAAGATGACACAAGAGATCAAAGAGATGGGCGATATCAAACGGGTTAAACACGTATATAGGCCTGTGGGATAGAAGGGGTTAAAAAGGTGTTAGTAGGCCCATAATTCGTCACGCCGGTCGTATGCTACGCTTGCACACGAGAGGTTACAGGTTTGATTTCCGGTGGAGGTGCAGTTTTTTCGGCTCTGTGCTTCGAATTCGGGTACACAAAGCCAGCCGTTCCGAGAAAGAACCTCATCTGTTTAGGATAAAATCCGCCCCGGGCGGGAATCGAACCTGCGACCTAGTGCTTAGCCAGGGAATAAAAAATTACCTACGTAAAACTTAGGAACTCACTTCGTTCAAAGAAGACTCGAAGACTCCCAAAGTACCATTACAAAATTGGACAACATGAAGCAGAAAAGAACCACCCGTAAGGGGAAATGCCTTGTGGGTGGTTCTTTTCTGCCTAATGCAGTCCGTTTGTAAAGTTCCGGAACGGCTGAATATTTTTCGCACCAAACCAAATGTCAAGCCCAAAGCAATCACCGCTAGCTAGGGGCTGATTGAGAGGCTAACGCAAAACCGCGACCCCGTCTGTACACGGCGAAAGGCGAAGCTTTTTTACGCGTACACTTACGTCCGTACTGCTCAACAAACTCTGGCACACAGCTATCAGAATGCAAACAACCATTGAAGCTGATGCAGTCTAGATTGCCATTCTAGGGACCTCTGTACAGGCCCATGGCATACCAAAGTCGCCACCTGGCTGGGGCATTCCTAGAGGCATTATCATCGGAGTACACGGTTAGCTGTATTCGAACCTCATTTTGTCCGTTTTACCGCTTTTTGGCGTTTTCGCGCTCTACTGACTGAACGCGTTAGATTAAGAGAAAAGTTATCACAAGGAGACCTCCCCAAAATCCATAATTGGAGGAAACAACAAGTTAAGGACAAATCAATAGGAATAAGAAAGTCGGTGACATGATGATTTTATTATTATTAATTATTAATTTTTTTTTCTTTTCTTACCTCGTATGCTTCAACAAACTCTGAACACACCAGCAATCAGAATGAAACAACCATGAAGCGATGCAGTCCCTAGATTCGCCCATTCTAGGGAATCTCTCGTGCAGGGGCCCATGGCATACAGGATCACCCTGGGCTAGGGCATATGTTAGCCGGCAGGTTCAGATAGTAGAGGAATACCGGGCAGAGGCAGAAGGAAGCTCGTCGTATGCATCACTGACAGTCTGAAATGAGGTTTCCCCAAAAATTTAAAAATACATACATAATTACTATCAATCAGCCGGGCGATATCACGTTTGAATGCACCAGTTCCCCCACGGATCAACTGACAGTTAGCGCAACATTGCGCGTGGTTTAGTCACCTGGACTGCGTTTTTGACCATGCCTGGGGTATCGCCGTGCTGCTGGGTTCCCGGCTCCACTCCAGCGTTGGGTGAGGTTAAATTGAGCGAAGCGCGGGTAGCTTGTCGCCCGAATGGTGGGTAAACCCCCGTCCAAGAGAAACCTCATTTGTTAAAAAGTCGACGACCCCCTATACCTACCCAAAGAAATATCGGCCAGCCTCCGCAGCCTCGTGTAGCTTGGGCGCGCTTTCTCCCCCTTGGTTATCGGAAGCAAGTGTTTTGTGGCCAGTGGCGCTCGAGCGTGCGTCTAATATTCAAGTGTAAGGCATTGTAGGGCTTATGCACAGGTCTACCAAGTCCCATCACATACATGCCCATTAATCATTTATGGGCCATTAGACAGAACTTTTGATGTTGTCATGGCCGCCCATACACGTCCATACATACACGTTACGCACTGGTTTGGTGGCCCGTTTTTTAAGTGGGTTTGCGTGAGCTCACGTGATGTATAGTGTTGTTCCCTACCTTTACCGTACAGTTCTGGGAGACTTCCTTACACCGAATATACTCTGACCAAATTGGCCAGGGCTAGCACGAACAGAATGTCGGAAAACAAAATGAACCCTCCACTATATCTTCAGGCCGCGTAAGCATACAGCAGGGCAGCACGACAGAGGATCGAACGCCAGGACTGCCACCTCCATACAAATGGTGACACATTCTGAATACGACAGATTATTATTATTGAAATAGGTTTGATGACTGCCCTGGCGCCGGGGGAGACGGTAGTAGTAACAAGAAAAAAAAACTGGTTTGGATCAGAGTCCTCTCTATGGGGACAGACCCAGACAGACGACAACCGAAGCGAATACAATAGTCGCGTTTCCTTATACCTTTTTATTACTACTTGTAATAATAAAGGCCCAAGGACGGACTAACAAAACGCGCGCGCTCACTCAGTAGTGAAACATTAAAATACTGTACGCGTAATAACCCCCCTTTACTTACCTTCAAACTGAAGCACAGACTATCAACACACCGCGGACACCTGTCCTGTATAACTTGCGACTCCGTGAGATCTGTGGGTATCATTGTCGCTCACAGTGCACCGACCCGCTCGATCGATTTCCACGCTTTCTAGAGGGAAATTTCGATTCCAGGCTTTTAAGAGAAACTTTCTGATTCCCGGTTAAAGGAAGACGCACTTTAGTCTTTTAGTGTCTTACGCGAACAGGTGATACTTGTAACTGGGAGCTCCTTTTTAGTTCAGGGTGTAGAGTAGAAGAACTGTCATTTCACGGAATTTCGTGACGAATCACATACCTACCTACCCGCTACCCAGTTACAGACAAATCTAGGTCAAGTTGAAAATGCACAAAATACTAGGAAAAATTTCACCTGATTTTGCACTTGTATAAGTATAATTTTCACGTGATTTTGCCCCAGTAAGAAAGCGAGATTAACTTCTAGTTAAATTTTTAAAGTTTCCTACCAAAGCTGATTTTACAACCAGGGCCTTTAAGTGATGATTCTTTTGAAGGACATTTATTAGTTTTCAAAATGTAGATATTGAAATTCTGAAATTCTTTTATTGAGAGCAGGAAGAAGATTCACTTTTTTATATTTTTTTAATCGATTTCAATCAAATTAATTAATCACTCGATTACGTACCTAAGTACATTTTATCACCGAAAACTTTTTTCTTCTTTTGATCTGAACAACAAACAACGTTCTTCATTTGTTTTTACACCGGGCGTTTTTTAAACATAATAATTAGACATTGGGATGAATTGAAGAAAAACATTTTGATATCAATGCCGGTGATAAACTGATTACGGAGTTAACCCATTGAGCTCGATTTCTTTAATCTACCTTGCGTTGATAAGAAATGTTAACCCTTTTGATATGTGTCTCGGACCGAGATTTCATTATGTAGGTAATCATTGAATATCTTTATCTCTTTTATTTGTATTTATGTATTAAATAATAAATTTGATTTTTAAGCCCCAGGCAGCTGGTTCGATTTCCGTCCGGGGCAAACTTTATCCTCAAGTCTTGATTTTTTTTTTTTTTTACAAAGATACTTTATTTATTTTTAAATAAGGATAAGATTGAATGAATAAGGTTTATTTGTAGCCTTTTTTCTATCCTATCCTCCTTCTTATACTTATTTAGACTGCGGGAGTAAAGGGACATTTCAGTCTCATCCTGGCAGTATAAACAAGGTATATTCTATTCCATCCCAAGAGGATAAACAACATGTGCCATTAATATTTATGGGCATTAGAGTGAACTTTTGAGTTGTATGGCCGCCATACACGCCATACATACACGCTACGCCACTGGTTTGTGGCCCGTTTTTTAAGTGGGTTTGCGTGAGCTCACGTGATGTGATAGTGTGTTCCTACCTTTACCGTACAGTTTACTGAATAGGAGGAGCTTACCTTACACCGAATATACTCTGAGCCAAATTGGCCAGGGCTAGCACGAACAGAATGTCGGAAAACAAATGAACCCTCACTATATCTTCCGGTAAAATACAGAGGGCAGACGAGAGAATCGAACCCAGGACTGCCACCTCCATACAAATGGTGAACACATTCTGAAATAGAAGATTATTATTATTGAAATAGGTTTGATTGACTGTCTGGCCGGGGGAACAGGTAGTATAACAGAAAAAAAAACTAGGTTTGGATAAGTCCTTCTATGGGGACAGACAGACAGACGACACCGAAGCGAATACAATAGTCCGTTCCTTATACCTTTTTATTACTATTGTAATAATAAAGGAAGGACGGACTAAAAAACGAAGTAATAGTAGTGAAACATTAAAATACTGTACCTAATAACCCCCCTTTAACTTACCTTCAAACTGAACACGACTATCAAACACGCGGACACTGTCCTGTATAACTTGCGACCTTCCGTGAGATCTGTGGTATCCATTGTCCTCACAGTGCACGGACCGCTCGATCGATTCCAGCTTTCTAGAGGAAATTTCGATTCCAGCTTTTCAGAGAGACTTTTGATTCCAGGTTAAAGGAGACACCTCTTTAGTTTTAGTGTCTTACGCGAAGGTGATACTTGTACTGGGAGCTCCTTTTTAGTTCAGGGTGTAGAGTAGAAGAACTGTCATTTCACGGAATTTCGTGACGAATCACATACCTACCTACCCGCTACCCAGTTACAGACAAATCTAGGTCAAGTTGAAAATGCACAAAATACTAGGAAAAATTTCACCTGATTTTGCACTTGTATAAGTATAATTTTCACGTGATTTTGCCCCAGTAAGAAAGCGAGATTAACTTCTAGTTAAATTTTTAAAGTTTCCTACCAAAGCTGATTTTACAACCAGGGCCTTTAAGTGATGATTCTTTTGAAGGACATTTATTAGTTTCAAAATGTAGATATTGAAATTTCTTTTATTGAGAGCACGAAGAAGATTCACTTTTTTATATTTTTTTAATCGATTTCAATCAAATTAATTAATCACTCGATTACGTACCTAAGTACATTTTATCACCGAAAACTTTTTTCTTCTTTTGATCTGAACAACAAACAACGTTCTTCATTTGTTTTTACACCGGGAGTTTTTTAAACATAATACTAATTAGACATTGGGATGAATTGAAGAAAAACATTTTGATATCAATGCCGGTGATAAACTGATTACGGAGTTAACCCATTGAGCTCGATTTCTTTAATCTACCTTGCGTTGATAAGAAATGTTAACCCTTTTGATATGTGTCTCGGACCGAGATTCATTATGTAGGTAATCATTGAATATCTTTATCTCTATTACCTATTTGTATTTATGTATTAAATAATAAATTTGATTTTTAAGCCCCAGGCAGCTGGTTCGATTTCCGTCCGGGGCAAATTTTATCCTCAATATTCTATTCCATCCCAAGAGGATAAACAACATGGGTACTTGTGCAGAAGTCACGTCCGTGGAATATTGCTACCAAAGGAACTGGCACAAACGAGCAGTGACCAGTGTTATTATAGGGTTAGGATAGGTTAAATACAAAAAGGAGCTTTTCTTTTCCACGGACGTGACTTCTGCATAATTACCACAACGAGTATTCTATTCTTCGATTTCGGGTTTAGGTTAAATACAAAAAGGAGCTTTTCTTTTCCACGGACGTGACTTCTGCATAATTACCACAACGGGTATTCTATTCTTCGATTTCGGTTCGACAAGATCTCCGAACCTCTTTAAATCAACTTCTTGATAATTGAACGGGTTAATCTGAAGGAAATGGATGTCTCCACCCTCCCAGTCTGTAAATACAGTTGAAATCACTCAGGTTGTTAGGTATAATGATTGAATAATAAAAAACTATCTCAAATTTCCGAGGTACCCATGGGTTAACGGTATAAACTCTAGATGAGTAATAGAAATAACAAGAGAATACGTATACAATATACATTTTACGTAGTCTATAAAATTATAAATATACTGGTTAACGGTATAAACTCTAGATGAGTAATAGAAATAACAAGAGAATACGTATACAATATACATTTTACATAGTCTATAAATATACATACATATGATAGTAATTTTATAGGTACAATATTTGTATAGTGATAGAAAGAGTAAAGAGTTTATCAATACTCGACCTGATAACGCGAGGTGCCGAGAGTTTCACCGTTTCGTGTTTCATTACATAGAAACACCAAGTGTTTCATTTTCAAGTCGAGCTCTTTCAAATGAAACAGTAAACTCTTTCATTAGAGTAGAGAGAATAGAATATACCTTGTTTATCCTGCTGGGATCGTATATTTTATAGATTTAGGAACATAGTGGGTACAAAATAGCGCCCGTACTAAACCATAGAACTTATAATTATTTCGTTAATTTTTTTATGATTCCACAAACAGTTACCTAATTATAATTAGGTAATAAATGTGCTTTCGGTGGTTTACTTGTCAAACAACTGGTCAATTAATTACTTATTTGACTTTTTAAATCAATACCTCATCAATAAATAGTACATATCTCTAAGACTGGGGACTATTAACAAATCACATGACCTTGTTTACACTGCGTGAGTAAGGGGACTTTTCAGTCTCATTCTGGCAGGAGGCAGGATAAACAGGGTATATTCTATTCTACTAGGTTCATGTTGAAATGTTTGTTGACATGGAGTTTGGAGTATGCTTGGGGAGGGAATTGCGTTTGACCAGACTCAAACAATAATAATGATAAATATGATAATATTGAGCTAAAAATCAAGCCAAACGCTCGTCAAACGTACCTATCAATCAATATGATGGTAATAGAGCTAAAAATCAAGCCATTAAATAGCTCGTTAAACGTATCAATCAATATGATGATAATAAAAAAAAACCTATAGACTCGCGCCTAAACTTAAAATGATTCATTTATTCACTTTCTTTGATTACCGTGTCGATCCTCAGTAGCTTAGTTCCAATTAAAAACAGTTATTATGTAACTGCTATACCGATTCTAATGACTAATTACCACGGTAAAAAAATCTGAAACAATGTTTGTCTTTTTTAACACAAGATCTGGGCAGTTGTTTTAATCTTATCTTAATGCTTATTCTAAGGTTTATGAGTGGTGTAATACACACGGGTAATCTAACACAGGGATTTACTTTTGATAAATGCACTAACCTTGAAAAACCCAAGTGTGAAAGAAAGGAGCCAAGTTCAAAACCACCTAGCAATAACTCTTTAAAAAAATCAGAGGGGTTTGGTCTTAGGTATGTTCATTCTAACAACCTCCCTCCAGTTCATATTTTTAAATTTCGCACGAAACCCTATTAAAAAAAGTTCTGTTGTTGAAAAATTACAGGTTCGAATCCCTCTAAAGGTGAAATAAATAGAGACAAATGTTTCATATTCAATTTGGGAATATATAATTCATGTATTCAAAAAAATAGAATAATGAGGGTGATTTCATATACATAGGGAGGTTTTCTGTACAATTGGATATACTTATTTAGACTGCGGGACTAAAGGGACATTTCAGTCTCATCCTGGCAGTATAAATGAGGTATATTCTATTCCATCCCAAGAGGATAAATAACATGGGTACCTACTTGTGCAGAAGTCACGTCCGTGGAATATTGCTACCAAAGGAACTGGCACAACCGAGCAGTGACCAGTGTTATTATAGGGTTAGGTTAAACGCAAGAAGGAGTTTTCACAATAAGAGCCGTGATTAGTGTTATTATAGGGTTAGGTTAAATACAAAAAGGAGCTTTTCTTTTCCACGGACGTGACTTCTGCATAATTACCACAACGGGTATTCTATTCTTCGATTTCGGGTTGACAAGATCTCCGAAATTCTTCAAATCAACTTCTTGATAATTGAACGGGTTAATCTGAAGGAAATGAATGTCTCCACCCTCCCAGTCTGTAAATACAATTGAAATCCCTCAGGTTCAGGTAATGATAATGATTGAATAATAAAAAAACATCTCAAATTTCCGAGGTACCCATGGGTTAACGGCATCCTAGCAAGTTCTTACCTGGATGATATTTTCAAGAGGACCAGCGGGACTTTTGCAGCTCTATTTGTCCTTCCAACGTTTTGGCCAGGTTTATTATCAGCAGCTGGATAGGAAAACAAAAAACAAAGATGTTAGATAAATAAAATTTTACAAATTGCTTAAAATAATAGATTTCATTTAGTTATTCTTTGTCTTTATGAATCAAGGAACCCAAATAAATTGTTGGAAAATTGTTCGTCTGTCACACAGATGGATAGGAAAACAAAAAACAAAGATGTTAGATAAATAAAATTTTACAAATTGCTTAAAATAATAGATTTCATTTAGTTATTCTTTGTCTCTATGAATCAAGGAATCCAAATAAAATGTTGGAAAAATGTTCGTCCGTCACACAGATAGACCTGTTGCCCTGTTTACACGAGAAAACGGCTCGACCAATTTTGATGAAATTTTCTGTGCTTGTTAAGTAAGATGAGTATTGGAAATAACATAGGCGGCTTAAAATAGCCACCGTCCATCTTGATTCAAAATGGCGGTAATGTATATTTTGGTCATCACACAGATAGACCTGTTTTTGCCCTATTTACACGAGAAAACGGCTCGACCAATTTTGATGACATTTTCTGTGCTTGTTAAGTAAGATGAGTACTGGAAATAACATAGGCAGCTTAAAATAGTCACCGTCCATCTTGATTCAAAATGGCGGTAATGTATATTTTGGTCACCAGTTTTTACCACGTGTAACGTACCTGAGATAGGGCCACTCCAAGTGCTACCCCAGCTATAGTATACAGATTTCTTTCAGCCCAGAGTCGCATCACTTCTATACAACCACTGGTCCACACTTTCTTGCTGGCTTCAGCCACCTGGAATACAAGTCCCAAGAGGTTATTATCCAAATCTAATATTGTAAATAGAAAAACGTTTTTTTGTGAAAGCTAAGCCTGGTTTACAATCACAGCAATATCAAACATAAATTTGACATCTTCGAATAAACCGCAGATACCACGAACAAACCGCGGATACCGCGAACAAACCGCGGATACAGCGAACAAACCGCGGATATCGCGAACAAACCGATACCGCGAACAAACCGCGGATACCGCGAACAAACCGCGGATACCGCGAACAAACCGCGGATACCGCGAACAAACCGTGGATACCGCGAACAAACCGCGGATACCGCGAACAAACCGCGGGCATACACACGGATACGGTACATATTTTGTATTTGTAAATAAACATGAAAGTCGTATGGGTGAATATAGTTGTATTCGATTAATATGTGACTTTCAATTCAGTCATCATACGAAATTTCTCAATAGTTGTTTGGACAATGGCCCCCTACCACACACACTGCCAGTCCAAACTAGTCTAAAGAGAAATTTCGTATGATGATTGAATTAAAAGTCCCATAATCGAATACAACTTATTTATGTATTGAGGATATTAAATAGGTTAAGTAGATGAGATTTCTCGGCACATAGTCTCAAAATAAATAAATACAAGGGTAATTATATAAAAATGAAAAACATTCAAATATATTTGTATTCCACGTCATGTTTGAGACGTAAAAATTTTAAATTATGCAAAAGTTCCACAGTTGATCTCAAGAACGCAGCCCCTGATATTATCAAATTGTAAAAAAAAAGGTTTGAAATATTTTTGCATTTAGGGAATAAAAACATAATAAATAAAAATCTAGTAGGAATATAATAGTATAGGGGAATAATCTCATGATTTTTGTTCGATAAAACGGGACAAAGAGAAAGGTAAACCTCATATCCAAGAACGCAGCCCCTGATATTATCAAATTGTAAAAAAAAAGGTTTGAAATATTTTTGCATTTAGGGAATAAAAACATAATAAATAAAGATCTAGTAGGAATATAGTATAAGGGAATAATCTCATGATTTTTGTTCGATAAAATGGGACAAAGGGAAAGGTACGAGTAAACCACATATCGGAAAATACATATCTTACCCCCTGGTTTACATTTTACAATCTCATGTTAACATGGTTTATCTGAGAATGCTCGGACACTCTTCGGGTATAGATAGTCATGTAGAGCCGTATTTTACTATGTGACTTTTTTTTATAGTCAACATGGCTAAACCAATGAGATTGTGAGATTCCGCTTTGTGGACATAGTGTGGACGTCCAAAGCGGAATCTCATTGGTTCAGCCATGTTAACTAAAAAAAGTCACATAATAAAATACAGCTTAGTCTTCGAGAATTCTCAGAGGTTAAGACACACTTTAACATGAGGCTGTAGATCCACGTACAGTCGAACCTGTCCGAGTGGGACCCGTGTAAGAGAGAAACCTGGATAAGTGGGAAAGAAATGCCGGTCCCTTGGATTCCCACTTAGACAGGTTTGACTGTAATAATTTATATTTATACCACATGTCGTTGGTAGTCAAATAGAATTAAAACTGTAAAAACACACTCTAAAATATATGTATATTTATAAGAACCAATATCACACAAGCACGCGAAAACTTTTCTCCCAATGAATTTTGAGAGACAGGGGATCTATTTTCCAAAACAATATTTATCACTTCGAATTTCACACTCCTCGCGCAGTAAAAATGGACTACTTATACTCGTACATAAACGTACAATTTATTAAAGAACACCATTAGCTTATACTCTTCGCAGGAAAAATATCTGAAATCTTCACCAACTGTGAAGAGTATAAAGTTACTGGTGTTCTTCTTTTTAAGATGATTCTTCACAAAATCACGTCAGAATCTATCAGTATGTACAATTTATCCTTAAAATTGGACACATACTTATAAAAATATGGCTTTTTAATGCTTGATCCAGTTTCACTTTAAGTAGATAGGTACAATTGAAAGAGAGAGAAAAAGCTGAAATCTTTGAAGCAAAAGCGCAGAGTGAAGAAGAAGTCTCAAGAAAAAAATGCTTTCGCAATTTGCACAGTACTATCGATCAGTGTTATTTTCTGTGAGTGGTTGAAACTTTTGCCAGGACCATCATGACCATTGTATGTAAGGGTGCTTTTTAATGCTTGATCCAGTTTCACTTTAAGTAGATAGGTACAATTGAAAGAGAGAGAAAAAGCTGAAATCTTTGAAGCAAAAGCGCGAAGAAGTCTCATGAAAAAAATGCTTTCGCAATTTGCACAGTACTATCGATCAGTGTTATTTTCTGTGAGTGGTTGCAACTTTTGCCAGGACCATCATGACCATTGTATGTAAGTGTAAAGTTACTTTGGTCACAAACCTGGCCCCAGATAAAACAAAACAGATCTCCAGATGACAAGCTTTTAAGTACAGTTAAAATTCGTTTTTCATAAGTCACTCAGAGCCAGTTCCCACTTGTCGTGTGCTTCACCCAATTTTTTTCCCCCGAATGTCCTGTAGGCAATGTAATTTAAATGAGAGTGTTCCCACTACGCACGACACGATTTTTTTCCGAACGACAAGTGGGAACGGGCTCTCTCTTTACACATCTTTACCAGCGTGAAATTAGAGAAGTCGTGAGAGAGGGAGAGAATTATGTCATCCGTGGTATCCATTGTCCTCACAGTGCACGGACCGCTCGATCGATTCCAGCTTTCTAGAGGAAATTTCGATTCCAGCTTTTCAGAGACTTTTGATTCCAGATTAAAGGACACACCTTAGCGACTTGCGCGAAGCTGAAAACTTGCTTTCTATTTTAATCTACGTTAACATTAGGACTTTTACTGAATGCTACTCCGTTTTAGAATTTACCTACTCAGGGTGTAGAAGAACCGTCATTTCACGGAATTCACGTGATGAATCACATATACCTACCCGGTTATTGGACAAATCTAGGCCAATTCGAAAATGCACAAAATACCTACTAGGAAAATTTTCACCTGATATTGCCCTCGTCAGAACACGAGATTAAAGGTAACCTCCTTTGTTTTATGACTTTTATGTAGGTACTGTGGTTTCAGTCCAAGTTTTTAATTAATTTCTTTAACTTCTAGTTAACATGGCTAAACCAATGAGATTGTGAGATTCCGCTTTGTGGACATAGTGTGGACGTCCAAAGCGGAATCTCATTGGTTTAGCCATGTTGACTAAAAAAAGTCACATAAAAAAATACAGCTTAGTCTTCGAGAATTCTCAGAGTTTAAGACACACTTTAACATGAGGCTGTAGATCCAAGTACAGTCGAACCTGTCTGAGTTGTGAGCTTTGAGTACTAACCTGAGGTAGTTGACCATATCTCAACACTCCCTGGGGGTTTAGAATTGAGAGAGTAAAGCAGAACAAAAATAGATAGTATCAGAACTCAGGCAATTTTAACACACAGGATGCAATTATTAGGTGTTTGTTAATTCACCTACCATCATTCCAAATCTCTAAAATTAGGATCTAGAAAATCCACACACATAAATAAAAATGGTGTTTTGGATTATTATTCTGAAATCCAATTTTACCTAGTGTAAGAGGCCCTGATAACTTTGGGGGGGCTTAAGCCCCCCAAGCCCCCCCCTATCGCCGCCTATGGCAATTATTAGGTGTTTGTTAATTCACCTACCATCATTCCAACATCTCTAAAATTAGGATCTAGAAAATCCACACACATAAATAGGTAGGTAGTCAAAAACAGTAAAATTCGAGCACTGTACACAAAAACACAGTTATTCTCAATTCTGCTAATGTTAACTGTTCTCTATCTCTTTTCAATACTGGGTGGGCCACAAAAAATCTGGCCCTGTGACTGACGAAAAAAAAAGTCGATTTCTGCCCTGTCTTCAGTCTTGTGATAGTGACAGAGAGTACCCATCATAGATAATGGTTTAAAAAAAAACTGAAAGATGGGAGAAAGAACTAACAATGAGAGTACACCTTGTATAAAATTAGTCTGGCTATGCTATGGCCATGACCATATCCTATTTCCTATCTATAGTAATTAATACTGTAGCAATGTACAATAATAAGCAGAAATCTATAGGATATCTATTTATCTATTGCAGCACACTCATCACGCAAATAGTCATGAAAAATTACAGGTTCGAATCTCTCTAAAAGTGAAATAAATAGAGACAAATGTTTCATATTCGATTTGGGAATATATAATTCATGTATTCAAAAAATAGAATAATGAGGGTGATTTCATATACATAGGGAGGTTTTCTGTACAATTGGGATAATGGTTAAAAAAAAAAAAAAAAACTGAAAGATGGGAGAAAGAACTAACAATGAGAGTACACCTTGTATAAAATTAGTCTGGCCATGCTATGGCCATGACCATATCCTATTTCCTATCCATAGTAATTAATACTGTAGCAATGTGCAATAATAAGCAGAAATCTATAGGATATCTATTTATCTATAGTAGAAATGAACACTATCAATAATTAAGAGGGGCCTGGATACCTATAGTAATAAATTTAATGGTACTTGTTCAGAAGTCATGTCAATGGAAAATCGCTACAGAAAGGAGGTGTCACAAATGTGTTATTATAGGGTTAGATTAAACAAAAAAAGGAGCTTTCTCAATTTCCCAGCTTCCTGTAGAACTCGATTAGATTCACGTCCTTCTGTTTCACGGTAACATATACGCCAAACGAGCCTGTAACATATGAAGATTAACAGGAAATAGAATGTCTGGCTAGGGGACGTTAAACAGAGAGAAGACTAGTGTCTGGCTGTGGGACTATAAACAGGGGGGAGAATGGCTAAAATGGTACTTGTTCAGAAGTCATGTCAATGGAAAATCGCTACAGAAAGGAGGTGTCACAAATGTGTTATTATAGGGTTAGATTAAACACAAAAAGCTTTCACAATTTGAGCAGTGACCAGTGTTATTATAGGGTTAGGTTAAACACAAAAAGGAGCTTTCTTTTTCATTGTGATGTCTTCTGAATAATTACCAATTTAATTAATGTTAGGTATCATTGGTATCAATAATAATGAAAGAAGATTACTTACAGAGGACTGTTGTGCTCCATAGCCACACATGATGTTCACAAGACCACTCTGAAATCACAGAACAAAAATAGAATAAGCACAAGGTCCTGGTTCAATTCCCAGAAGAAAATAAATAAATAATTAAGTTGATGATGATGCTTGTATTTTGATAGCAAATATTTAAATAATAATGAAAGAAGATTACTTACAGAGGACTGTTGTGCTCCATAGCCACACATGATGTTCACAAGACCACTCTGAAATCACAGAAAAAAATAGAATAAGCACAAGGTCCTGGTTCAATTCCCAGAAGAAAATAAATAAATAATTAAGTTGATCATGATGCTTGTATTTTGATAGCAAATATTTCAAGACATAGAGAGTACTGAAAATAAGGATAAAATAGTATGTGAGTTCTTAAATAATAAAATAAATGATAATGATTCAGTACTAGGGCTTGTAGGCAAACAAATCCGTGCTGGCATCAACTGGGATTAGGCGCTGGAATAATAGAATAGAACAGAATAGAATAGATTATACCCTCTTTATCCTGCCAGAATAAGACTGAAAAAGAACACTCTTTTAGGTGCAATAGTACTACATACTGGACTCCGCACACAGGAATTTCGTCAGAAACGACCCCTATTTCAAACACTCTGTGATAAGATCGGACATAAATAGGGTAAAACAGCATAGTCAAGGATCGTCTCCGTTCCCTACTTATACAGGGAGGTTCAAAATATTCGTCCCAAATACAGGGTCTCCTTGTTCAAGCTCCGACTCTGTTCCCGGAATCCCAGCTTCCTGTAGAACTCGATTAGATTCACGTCCTTCTGTTTCACGGTAACATATACGCCAAACGAGCCTGTAACATATGAAGATAACCAGGAAATAGAATGTCTGGCTAGGGGACGTTAAACAGAGAGAAGACTAGCGTCTGGCTGTGGGACTATAAACAGGGAGGAGAATAGCTAACCGTAACCAGCCTAGCAAGCTGGCAGTTCCTCAAAGGGTTCTCTCTGCTTTTAAAGACCAAGCACAACAAATATTTCAACGGGTTACTTTTTGGTGCTCTTGTGTTGACCCAGCACCTACTCATACATGGAAAGAAGGTATTGTGTCTCTTTTTATCCATTTGATGAGAGACATACTACAGGATGGGTTTGATATGACACAGATCATAGGTACAAGGTTAATGTAAGAGTTGTTTCATTTCTAAAAAAAGTGCCTTGGAACCACTTTCATATTACTTTAAGGCTCATTCTTTTACATCCATGCCTATCCAAGAACAGAAAAGTTTGGTCAAAAAATTTCCACCCTGGCACAGAGGTGGGTAAAAGTTGACTTATACTCACAGTGATGTCAGTGGCATTTATACAACATGAGAAGGGCACTCCACACTTCTCAACACTAGGTGAAGAACAGTTGAAGTACTCGTTCTTACTCCAATCCATGTAGCCTTCCGAACTTAGACCACAGCACTGAAACTGAAGGATAGAAAATAGACAGTTAGTAGCTGTTGGTATTTTTCCTTTCAGAAATTAAACTGATTCCAATGGCACACCATCCTTCATTTTCTCATGGTTTGGTACAAGTGCTACCATACCACACAGTGATTAAACCTAATTTCCTTGTTTTCCTTTAAAAGAGGGGAAATTGTCTCAATTTCTGAAAGAAAAATATGACTAGTCTAATGTAGCAGTTGTTTTGTTGCCACAATATTCAAACTGTAATGAAGCCATTTCTGGTGTTCTTGTGGTAACTCAGCACCCAGGGTAGGACATGCTACATGATGGGCATGCTATGACACAGACCATATAGTCTAATGTAGTCATTGCTACAAAACAAAAATGGTGGAACACCCATCTTTAAAAAATAAAGCCATGATTAGTGACTACCCTTTTATTAGGTGATAAATAAATATACAGCATTTCATTGTTTTGTTAGGTTAGCAGTGCTATATGATATTGTTGTTAATAAGTAGAGTCATTGCTACAAAACAAAAATGGTGGAACACTCATCTTTAAAAAATAAAGCCATGATTAGTGACTGTTCTCTTTTAACCAATGAAGTCATCAAGACATGCCCCAAAATATCTTACCTCTTGTTGTGCAAAGTCAATGAGATTCTGTAGATCAGCATCATCCCGATACATGTGTATGATTTTCTCGGTGAACGACTCTTCCAGAGTGGCTTGTATATGGTGAGGAAACACAAATCCGATCACCGCTACCAACATTTCCAGCAGGAAGAATATGAGAAGACATAGAGAGTACTGAAAATAAGGATAAAATAGTATGTGAGTTCTTAAATAATAAAATAAATGATAATGATTCAGTACCATCATCCCGATACATGTGTATGATTTTCTCGGTGAACGACTCTTCCAGAGTGGCTTGTATGTGGTGAGGAAACACAAATCCGATCACCGCTACCAACATTTCCAGCAGGAAGAATATGAGAAGACATAGAGAGTACTGAGAATAAAAATAAAATAGTATGTGAGTTCTTAAATAATAAAATAAATGATAATGCTTCAGTACTGGGCACTTATTAACAACAATATCATATAGCACTGCTAACCTAACAAAACAATGAAATGCTGTATATTTATTTATCACCTAATAAAAGGGAGAATATTACCTCCTATGTATCATGTGATAGAAGGGAGTGCAAGATGAGATTCCTTCTTTAAAACGAGGAGAAAGGAGTGTAAATTTATATTACTTCATACCAAATTTAAGAAATGGAAAAAGCTAATAACTTACAAATTTTAAGAGACATGTGTTTTCCCTCAAAGCTCCCACACAACCAGCAAAACTGACAATGAAAATGATGGCTCCAAGAATAACAAGGACCAGAGCAATGTTGAGAATGACATCATACACTGTTTCCAACTTCAGGAGACCCGAGGCCTCCCATTTGTCAAGGAAAGCATACAGTCCAACGGCAATAAGAAGAGCACCTAGCAGCTGCAAAATAAAATATTGATACAACAGAAAGTTGACAACATATACAAAAAGCCCACTCCAAGGCTTACCTAAATGTAAGGGGCAAACAGCCCTAAAGAAATAGGTGAACCTGCTACCAATCTAAAGTTGAAATAAAAAACTAAGCCCATTTTCTTAGAGAACTGCATTACATGGGATTTTAGGAGGATGTCCTAGGGGTTCTTTGTTTTTTATTATATATATTTGCCATACCCAACTTTGGAACAGTTGGTTCAAATTTTGAAATTTAGCAAATGTGTTTAACACTTAAAGACCAAAGCAAGGCCTACAGCTCATCAATGTACACAACAGTAATTAAGATTATGAACAAAGTCCCATTCATTTTCCAAAATAAAATTTCTCAGAATCCTGTTTGAGATAAGAGGAGACCTACCTACATATTTATCAGTAACCCGTTAAACAATAAACTTACCCAGAATATAAAGTTCAACAGGAAAATCATGTATTTGACACAGGGGCTCACATAGGTAAAATTGGACCTTTTATATCGATTGTGCATTTTATTTATTTTTTTAGATCTAACTGGAATACAGAACGGTTAACTTTCTTCAGCCAAGAACGGTCATCTACTCTTGGAACTAGGGGTTGACAAGATAGGATCACTAAAACACAATTCTCTAGGATTCCTGGGAACAAAGTGGTTTCGATTCCAAGTGTTTTTTCGTGGTGACGTGGTGTTTTCCTCAGAGACTTTTCAACTCCCTAAAAACACCAAAAGCTCCCAAAGTTCACCTAATTCCTTTATCAAATCCCCTTCGAGTTTCTTCTTCTTCCTTCTCAAAATTCTCAAGAAAAACGCTAAACAAAAACAAAAGGAACTTGAAAAATCAGCTGATCAAGGCGGTGTCAGACGAGTGAAATGTTGGCGCAATATTTTTGTTCGATTGTGCGCGTTAAAATAACACGCCTCTGGTTTATTAGGACGGGGCTTAACAATTTCTTTTTTTTTTTTATTCAAGAAAATCACTTTTATCACTTGTCGAATGTCGATCGAGGAAAAAAAAAGAAGAAAAATATCGTGTGATATAATGGAGTGGGAACACTCTCATTGAAATAAATTAAATTACCTACAAGGGCGATTGGATGTGCGGTTTGGCCAGGTATAAAGTTCAAACAAACACACACACAAACAAACAAATATTCATTTTTATGTATTAGATACATAAACTGAGAACGTTGATTTTTATTTTACAAATTTCATAACAGTAGAGGTGTATGCTCCTTGCGGGAAACTTTCTGAAATGGAACCGGTTCCCTTTTGGAAACTGAAATGGCGCCTGTACTAGTGCGTTTTCGAGTGCGTTTAAATATTACGTTATAAATCACTGATTATTTTATTAGATAAAATTAGTAGGTATAAAATTTAATTATATCGTACCTAGAGAGATTACACGTTACAGACTATGAATAGGTGATGCTGATGACCTAATGTAAAAAAATGACCAGGAGTGATTTTATTTTAAACTTTTCCAATATCATTTGTGAAAAAAATTTAAAAAATCAAAAAGTGAAAAGCGTCCGAACACGCCCCGGTCTCCACCTATTGTAAAAAAAAAAAAAAAAAAAAAAAAAAAAAAAAATGGCCGGGAGTGATTTTATTTTAAACTTTGTTTACCATCTGATTGATTAAAGCTAAGATGGCCATATTAAACAAAGACGCTTACATAAATTAAAATAATATACGTAAAAATAATAAACAGTTCAGAATTTAAGAAAATATAACACTAAAGCCAGTCTGATTAGCTTAGAGAGTAGCACGTCTCGTCTCGTAAGCGCAAGATCTCGGGTTCGATTCCCGCCCGGGGCGAAATTCAAACAGATAAGGTTCGTTCTCTCGGAGCGGCAGGCTTTCTCCTATCCTGTCCCCATTCCTTTTTACTTCTTTTTTTTTATTTCAGGACGATAAGACCTTCATTGTTACCGTTGGCTCTCCCAAACCTCCTTATCTAGGTTCGTTCTCGAAACGTCTGGCTTTCTCCTATCCTGTACTAATTCCCTTTTTGATTTCAGGACGATAAGGCCTCCATTGTTATAGTTCCCTCTATAAAACCATTTTGTTTGAACTTTATACCTGGCCAAACCGCACATCCAATCGCCCTTGTAGGTAATTTAATTTATTTCAATGAGAGTGTTCCCACTCCATTATATCACACGATATTTTTCTTCTTTTTTTTTCCTCGATCGACATTCGACAAGTGATAAAAGTGATTTTCTTGAATAAAAAAAAAAAAGAAATTGTTAAGCCCCGTCCTAATAAACCAGAGGCGTGTTATTTTAACGCGCACAATCGAACAAAAATATTGCGCCAACATTTCACTCGTCTGACACCGCCTTGATCAGCTGATTTTTCAAGTTCCTTTTGTTTTTGTTTAGCGTTTTTCTTGAGAATTTTGAGAAGGAAGAAGAAGAAACTCGAAGGGGATTTGATAAAGGAATTAGGTGAACTTTGGGAGCTTTTGGTGTTTTTAGGGAGTTGAAAAGTCTCTGAGGAAAACACCACGTCACCACGAAAAAACACTTGGAATCGAAACCACTTTGTTCCCAGGAATCCTAGAGAATTGTGTTTTAGTGATCCTATCTTGTCAACCCCTAGTTCCAAGAGTAGATGACCGTTCTTGGCTGAAGAAAGTTAACCGTTCTGTATTCCAGTTAGATCTAAAAAAATAAATAAAATGCACAATCGATATAAAAGGTCCAATTTTACCTATGTGAGCCCCTGTGTCAAATACATGATTTTCCTGTTGAACTTTATATTCTGGGTAAGTTTATTGTTTAACGGGTTACTGATAAATATGTAGGTAGGTCTCCTCTTATCTCAAACAGGATTCTGAGAAATTTTATTTTGGAAAATGAATGGGACTTTGTTCATAATCTTAATTACTGTTGTGTACATTGATGAGCTGTAGGCCTTGCTTTGGTCTTTAAGTGTTAAACACATTTGCTAAATTTCAAAATTTGAACCAACTGTTCCAAAGTTGGGTATGGCAAATATATATAATAAAAAACAAAGAACCCCTAGGACATCCTCCTAAAATCCCATGTAATGCAGTTCTCTAAGAAAATGGGCTTAGTTTTTTATTTCAACTTTAGATTGGTAGCAGGTTCACCTATTTCTTTAGGGCTGTTTGCCCCTTACATTTAGGTAAGCCTTGGAGTGGGCTTTTTGTATATGTTGTCAACTTTCTGTTGTATCAATATTTTATTTTGCAGCTGCTAGGTGCTCTTCTTATTGCCGTTGGACTGTATGCTTTCCTTGACAAATGGGAGGCCTCGGGTCTCCTGAAGTTGGAAACAGTGTATGATGTCATTCTCAACATTGCTCTGGTCCTTGTTATTCTTGGAGCCATCATTTTCATTGTCAGTTTTGCTGGTTGTGTGGGAGCTTTGAGGGAAAACACATGTCTCTTAAAATTTGTAAGTTATTAGCTTTTTCCATTTCTTAAATTTGGTATGAAGTAATATAAATTTACACTCCTTTCTCCTCGTTTTAAAGAAGGAATCTCATCTTGCACTCCCTTCTATCACATGATACATAGGAGGTAATATTCTCCCTTTTCAGAGGTGGGTAAAAGTTGACTTATACTCACAGTGATGTCAGTGGCATTTATACAACATGAGAAGGGCACTCCACACTTCTCAACACTGGGTGAAGAACAGTTGAAGTACTCGTTCTTACTCCAATCCATGTAGCCTTCTGAACTTAGACCACAGCACTGAAACTGAAGTATAGAAAATAGACAGTTAGTAGCTGTTGATATTTTTCCTTTCAGAAAATAAACTGATTCCAATGGCACACCATCCTTTGTTTTCTCATGGTTTGGTACAAGTGCTACCATACCACACAGTGATTAAACCTAATTTCCTTGTTTTCCTTTAAAGAAAGGGAATTTGTCTCAATTTCTGAAAGAAAAATATGACTAGTGTAATATAGCAGTTGTTTTGTTGCCACAATATTCAAACTGTAATGAAGCCATTTCTGGTGTTCTTGTGGTAACTCAACACCCAGGGTGACATGCTACATGATGGACATGCTATGACACAGACCATATAGTCTAATGTAGTCATTGCTACAAAACAAAAATGGTGGAACACTCATCTTTAAAAAATAAAGCCATGATTAGTGACTGGACGTTAAACAGGGAGTAGACGAGCTTAGTCTGACTGGGGGACTTTAAACAGGGAGTATACCAGCCTGAATTCCCCTTGCTAAAGAAATAACAAAGGTGGAATGCGAAGGGCATCCACTCGGAAAATCCGTAGCCAAAACCAAATGTCAGCCCAAAACAATCACCCTAGTTTGGGCTGATTGAGAGGCTGACGAAAAACGCCTTGCTTAAACAATAAAGAAAAATAACACATTACAATAGGCAACAGGCTGGATGGATTTCAAAATCAAAATTTTCGAGCTAATTGCAAATCAATATGCTGATTTAACTTTCAGATTAGCAGCAATACATTTATGGTTCAGTGGTAAATTACCTTAAGTCAGCCGTCAAACTATTCCGGAAATCCAAGGTAAAAACCTCCTGAAAACGCCTTGAACTAGGGTGTAATGGTATGGGAACACCTTAAACTAGGTAAATCAGAATGTTGATCTCAATTTAACACAAGTAACAATATATTTATGAACCAGCATTAAATTACCTGTAAGTCAGCAGTGAGTCCGCCCTACTTACGAACATACCCATACCTACCTCGGTGGCGTAGTGGTCAAGACGCTCGCCTGGTAAACAGGAGGGCGTGGGTTCGATCCCAGTTCAGGCATAGAGTTTTATCCTCATTTATTTGAGAATTTGACCACATAATAAATATAATAATGGAGCTCTAAGGGTTAGGTTATCTTGTCCTCTTTCTCTCTTCGATTTCGGAATTTCAATATTCATCTCTAATGCCTGATCTCACCATTACCACTGAGAGTCAACACACTCAACACAGTTTCAAGGGTTTTCTTTGACGCCACCCATTTGATTTACACAGGCCAGTATTTCTTAAACTCTGGATTAACAAAACACTCTTTTAGGTGCAATAGTACTACATACTGGACTCCGCACACAGGAATTTCGTCAGAAACGACCCCTATTTCAAACACTCTGTGGTAAGATCGGACATAAATAGGGTAAAACAGCATAGTCAAGGATCGTCTCAGTTCCCTACTTATACAGGGAGGTTCAAAATATTCGTCCCAAATACAGGGTCTCCTTGTTCAAGCTCCGACTCTGTTCCCGGAATCCCAGCTTCCTGTAGAACTCGATTAGATTCACGTCCTTCTGTTTCACGGTAACATATACGCCAAACGAGCCTGTAACATATGAAGATAACCAGGAAATAGAATGTCTGGCTAGGGGACGTTAAACAGAGAGAAGACTAGCGTCGGGCTGTGGGACTATAAACAGGGAGGAGAATAGCTAACCGTAACCAGCCTAGCAAGCTGGCAGTTCCTCAAAGGGTTCTCTCTGCTTTTAAAGACCAAGCACAAATCCTCACGATGGTTGACTGCGGTTTAGGACGAGCCAGCCAAATTAACATGGCTAGAGCTAGAGACCATCACCCCGGTGTATAGCAGATACAAAAAGACATCTTTTCTTTATTCTGCTATCGCCATTCGGCGAAAGCTAAAGCCGCTACAACAACAGGATTTCGTCCCGAAAAGGACTGAAAAACTATTGGCGAAATCCGCCCTCAATGTCTTACCAGTGTGGTAGAAATGCCAACAGACTCCGCGGCGGAGAAGGCAATGGTGAAGTTCCTCCGCTTCTCATTGGGCGTCAGACTGTCGTACGGTACTTTATCCGGTAGGTACGAGTGTAGAATGGCACACAGCGCGAGGCCGTCGTTCCAGGAAGAGGAGAAGTTGGTGATGTCGATGTTGTGGTAGCCGAGGGTCTTGGTTTGACACCACTTGAGGAGGGCGGTCAGTCCGCGTATCCGGGTGCTTGTTCTTTTTTTT